>NC_068278.1:52584339-52764339 GCF_025860055.1 Xyrauchen texanus | reverse complement strand
CAACAGTATTCCAGTATTAACAGAAGGAAGAACTGCTGTTATGGAGAAAGAAAATGCAGAATTACTAGTAAACACCTTTCAAATGGCCCACAGTACAGCTAAATTAGACAACAAATATAGAAGGAGGAGATGGGACATTTTGGAACAATATCAAGATATTTCTAATAAAAAACCTGCATTTGGATTATTTGAATTTAAGCGTACTAGTTTGGGTTGGGCATACTGCGCCAGGGAAAAATTAAATATGCCACGTTATGCTTAAGTATGCAGATGATATGGTGCTTAAAACTGTCCTAGAACTAATAAGGTTTGGTTAGAGGGTAGACTGCCAAAGTCCTGAAGAACACTGATATTCCTGTCTCGCAGGAAAACACGCACAGAACGAGCAGTACTGCTGGTGGCATTGTCATGCTGGAGGGTCATGTCAGGATGAACCTGCAGGAAGGGTACCACATAAGGGAGAAGGATGTTTTCCCTGTAACTCACAGCATTGAGATTGCCTGCAATGACAACAAGCTCAGTCCGATGATGCTTTGATACACCGCCCCAGACCATGACGGATCCTCCACCTCCAAATCGATCCCGCTCCAGAGTACTGGCTTCAGTGTAACGCTCATTCCTTTGACGATAAACACGAGTCCGACCATCACCCCTGGTGAGACAAAACCATGACTCGCCAGTGTAGAACACTTTTTGCCAGTCCTGTCAGGTCCAGCAAAGGTGGGTTTGTGCACACAGGCAACGTTGTTACCGGTGATGTCTGGTAAGGACCTGCCTTACAACAGCCCCTAATGTCTCTGACTTTTGAGATGCAGTTTACACTGTCCCAGACACACTAACCCTGTCCATCCATTCATAAACTGTCTCTGACTGGGGCTCATTTAAGATGCAGTTTACATTGTCCCAGACACACAAATCCTGTCCATCCATCCATCCATCCATCCATCCATCCATCCATCCATCCATCCATCCATCCATCCATCCATCCATCCATCCATCCATCCAAGTGTGTTGACCTAAGTACTTATATTTGCATTTACATTTATGCATTTGGCAGATGCTTTTATCCAAAGCGACTTACAGTGCACTTATTACAGGGACAATCCCCCCCAGAACAACCTGGAGTTAAGTGTCTTGCTCAAGGACACAATGGTGGTGGCTGTGGGGCTTGAACTAACGGCCTTCTGATTACCAGTTATGTGCTTAGACCACTACACCACCACCACTCCTTGTGCATTAAATTACAGATATAAAATGACCAGTGCGATTCTGTTTACTGTATCGTGAGCTTACAAAACAGTGTATACTTTATTTGTGTATTCTGTTATGAGCAATTGTAAGAATCACTTCTCACAGATGTTCACGCCCAGTTGAGTTGCATTTTTCAAAACGGTTGTGAGGTGGACTTGAGCTGAAAGAGGGCTGTTTCATGACCCTATAAATATAGGACTTAGGGATGGATGTACAACAAACACGAATTCATTATTTTTCACACTTCAGTACAGTAGGTGGCGGTATGCACCTATTCAGTTGGTTCGCGACCCGCCAATAAGCCCACCGAAGAAGAGGAAGAGCAAGAGAACGGACCATACCAACGCCACATTATGACAAGATTATCATCCTCTCGCGTCGTGTTTCTTTCCATGTGTATAATTCTAGTGCTTTTAAAGCAAGAAACCATCTGTAATATCGGTAAGTGCGTTTTGACATGTGAACACTGTTCACAGTGTTGAACACTGAAGACCGCTCGCTAATAGCTAGCAAACATCTTGTTGCCATGGAGAAGCCATTTGTTGCCCTTTAGCTTACATATGAACAAAAACATGTATTGATTATATAAATTAGATTATACATGAATCAATAAAACTATGCGGATTTAAATACATCTCTATGTTATATTTTGATCTGTCAGTCAAGTCAATAGAAACGCACACACACAAACAAATGTATCATTAATGGATCACAACATGTAAAGATGTTAATGAATCAGTATGTTAGTTTTTCAGCCCGCATTTATTCTTGCCTCTGGTCCAAGGATATCAGCCTTTCTGGTTGGAAACGTGTCTGGCATTTCCTTAAACATCAGTGTTGTTGCACCCATATATGCAACTGGTGAGCAGTTTAATTAATACAACACAATCTATTTACGCTGTGTTTATCCAATAAGAACTGTATTTGATCTGCTTATAAATATTAAGCATTGGCTATTTTCTGTATGACAGATTTAATCTGATAAATAATTGTATTTATTTGAGATTGAGAACATGTCATTATTTGATGGAGCAGCCTGCGCTTATACATTGTTCCTTCTTTCCACTGTAATTAAATCTATTGTCAAACAATATGTTTTCATAAACTATTTCAGGTAGCCTTCCAGCACCAACCTGTAATGCAGTTTCTCAAACATGGTGGAATCTTTCATATGAGTTAATTGGAAAGGTGAGATGTTCGCCCTCCATGTACAGCTGTTTATTTAAGGATTATAAAACAGTGCCAGGCTGCAGAGACTATTTACGAAATCTCATTCTACACAATTTTGTTTTATCTGCACAACTTTTTTCCTCCCGTGAAACATGAAAGCAGTACATATTATTTTCTAACATCTAATGATTAAGACCATTTGGTAAGCATCAACACAAAACATTGACTCATAATTTCCCCTGTGAAATAATAGTGTTGCTTTGGTTGACCCTATGGGAGTGGTGGTGGTGTAGTGGGCTAAAGCACATGACTGTTAATCAGAAGGTCACTGATCGATCCCCACAGGCACCACCATTGTGTCCTTGAGCAAGGCACTTAACTCCAGGTTGCTCCGGGGGGATTGTCCTTGTAATAAGTGCTCTGTAAATCGCTTTGGATAAAAGTGTCAGCCAAATGCATAAATGTAAATGTATGAGTGTGTTTAAGGGTTTCAAAACCTCACAACTCATACACCCATGGACCCCACAACAAAACAGCAAAAAAAAAAAAAACATTCAGTGCCATAAGAAATGTGATTAATACATTGGGAAAAACTAAGCAAATCTGTTGATCACCAATCTATTCTCTCCTCTATCAGAATATCATCCTGGTACGGCTGAGTTTGAACCGTAGTCTGGAACTGTGTGGGAATGAAACAGTTGCCTCTGACTGCTGCCCGGAGCCGCTGTGTCTACAAGAGATTCTCCTGGTGTCTGCCTGTGCAGATGAAATGCCCAAAGCCTCACTCATTATACAAACCAAGGTTTATGCCCAGATTGTTCCTAGCAAACCCCCGTCAGGTTAGTATCTCTTTTCATGTCACAAAATATGGAGTACTGTTGTAAAACCTGGTGGTATTACCATGGTATTTGCTAGTGATAGACCGATATATTGGCCAGGCCGATAAAAATACATTTGAGATTATCGCAACAGGCCGATAACTATGCCCTCTTGGCCGGTTAACAGAGGTGTTTGCTTTCCCTTGTGTTAGTTCCAAAATCTGTTAACAGCATAGTGAAGTAGATAATGCACAATTTCCAAATTGATAATGCCAAATTGTCCAAAATAAAATGAATTTTGAGTTCATCTTTAGCGCTTTTACATGCATGTTCTTACACAATTATGCTTAATATGCCAACAACTTGTGTGATCATGTAAACGCATTAAACGGCTTTCATTTATCTGTGTAAGTTCATAAACATTGTAAGAATAAACCAATTGATATGGGTAGATTTTTGTCCATTATGCCAATATCGTGTTGCATGTAAACACCTTAACAGGTTTTCTATACGGCTTATTCACTGTGCGCATGTGTTGTGTTCATGCCTCTTTACGGTGTGACGTAAAAAGTAGAGAGTATTGTGATTATTTCAAATGCCATATAAATGTAGATTTCTTGCTTTGTTCATTTTTTAAATAAGCTGATTTTTTTGATTTATCGGTGTATTGGTGTGCATTTAAACACTCATTGTCTCAAAATGTTTTATTTTACTATGTACATCTGATTAAATAGATTTAGTCTGTATCACTTATATCGGCCATATCTCACCCCACTCTAGTTATGAGTGGCACTGCCAATGAAAAATCTATATTGGTCGACCACTATTTTTTAATACAATGGTACTATCATTGTTTTGTTTTGGACTTGGTAGCACTTTGGAATATTTATGTACCATCTAAAATACCTGGGTACATGAATATGAGAATTATTCAGTGCCATAGTATATATGAAAGTACTATGGCATTACCATCTGATACATCTCTGTACCATGGTACTGCCACAGTGCCTTTTCACACTTTTCCTTTGATATATGTCTTTTTAATACCTACTGCACTTTATTATTATATATATTGTTTTTGTCTGTTTTTTTTAAACAGAAAATAAAACGGTCATTCCTAATCAAGTGTTTCAGCCTCTCGGGGACTGTCCATGTGATATTTCCCCAGTCGAGTGTGACATACTCTGCTGTTGTGACCAGGTAATAATTAAAGCATTGGGAAATACAGTTTAAGGTCTGTTTTGAATATATCAATCTGTGGAATCCACTGATCACTGTTTGAGAACGTGTTTGTTGCTTTTTGTAAATGTATCTGTTAAGGACTGCACCCAAGAGTTGCTGGGATTGTTTGAAACTCAATGTCTTCCTGGACCTTTTGGGGGAAGTTTCAACCTTGTTCCAGACTATCAATGCTTAGCTCAGTCCTCTGAAAATAACCCTGATTGGTTCCCCTTCCTCTGTGTTACCTCACCCTCTGACAACAACCCTTTTCTGGGACTTTTCTACAATGGTGGGACAGTGTAAGGAAGATATAAGGGATTCTTTTACTTCTTTTTCTCTGAGCCTTACCATCTATACAGTTTCAGTTTTGTTTACTTATTGCTTATGATTTCCATTTATTATTATTTTTCAAAGATGCGGTTGCTCATTTTCTAAATCTGCATGGCTCTTTACAGCACTCCTAAGCCAAGTCCATCATTCAAAGCTCAGCAGGTGACAGATGCTGTACCTCCCATTAATTACCGCCAGGGGGATCCAATCTTCACTATAGCTGACCAGTATTTCACTATTCCACAGGTTATATTACATCACTGGTGTATGCATCCATTCATTTATGAATGTATTGTCTTCTCTATATGCAGATCACACATTGAATCATTGTTATTTATTCCTATTTTTGCTTATTCTAATTCTACACATGCATCTTATTGCAAGAGGTGTGAATATATTTACCACACTGATGTTTTTCTGTTTCTATGTGCAGAAATCTGGACTCGGCCAATGTGTTGAAAATGCTCCAGTGGCATTTTTGGTCAACTTTGAGTCTCAGTGCATGAGAAAGCTTCAGTCTTGTCCGTCGCCATCAGACAACCTGAGGGTGAACGTTAAGGATGGACGGGGAGGTAGACACATAATCTGATTAGCAACAATAGGTTTTCAGGATTTTCTTGTCAAACTCTGTAAATTTGGGGGGCTAATAATAAGTCTACCCTTAAATAAGTGATTCAGATGTGCCTTGAGGTGCATGTGAGTGATCTTGGCTTCCTCCAAGTGTATGCGTGCATATACAGTATACATATAGAGTGCATTAACAGTATGCATCTGTGTGAGTGCTTATATGTTTGCATTCTTTCTAGGTGTGGTCACAGTCAATGTTGTGGATGAAGTGGCCAGAGACCTCCGTGTGTTTCTGTCAAATGTTTCTGAGCTCACATCTGGTCAGTTGCATAAACATTTCAGCAATTATATTAAAATGAATTGGTACCATTGCTACTAGTAAATGGTCGTATTAAATGTGTGTAATTTCTGCAGCACTGTAAATTCACTAGCAGCACCAAAAAGAATAGCAGAAATAGAGAAACAGTTTCCAAACATAGAGAAGCCATAAAATAAGCTGAAATTTTTTTTGAAACATTACAGAAAATTTGTAAATGATTTACGGTCACTTTGGACTTCAATGTGTTAGGAAAGATAAATTACTTTGCAGTTTCAAAAAACAAAACATGTACTACAATATTACTATAGAAAAATTATTTCTGCCACAAACTGGTAACTACAGTCTACAGTATTTCTATAGTAAACCCATAGTTTTAAAAAGGTATTCATGCCTTTATTTTATCATGCTTATATTACTGTAATTCCCTCTATATTGGAGTAAATCGATCATCTCTCTCTCGTCTTCAAATGGTCCAAAACGCTGCAGCTATACTTCTGAAGGGCAGCCGTAAATATGAACACATCACTCCAATTTTAGATTCACTGCATTGGTTGCCGGTTAGATACAGAATTGATTTTAAAATCGTATTATTTGTTTATAAATCATTAAACAACCAGGCGCCACCATATCTTTCTGATTTGCTGCACCCACACAAGCCGTCCAGATCTCTTAGATCAGGGGATCTCGGACTGCACTCTGTTCCCAGATACAGATTGAAGCAAAGAGGTGACCGAGCCTTAGCCATAGCTGGCCTTAAGCTAAGTTCGATAATGACTGAGTGACGGTAGATTATCCCTTACACATTATATATCATAATAAATGAATAATAATGTTGTATTTTCTCTCTAAGTAACATTGTAGACTTAATGGACATTGACTGTGAAGTTGGAGCTTTCTTCTGATGTAATTGATTTAATTTATATTTAAGTCCCACAACAGTGTGATGATGTTGTTCTGGCCTTGCGTTACACTCTTTACTGGCGAGAGAATGGCCTCACCGAAATTACTGTGACACGGACAACTGCAAGCATAACTCTTCCTGGTGAGTCACAGCTGTTGTCTTCCTGTTGATTCTCACATATGACACCACATCATTACACTTTAAACTGAAACCTGTTTTGCAGATAGAGTCCCTCTCTCATTATTTTCTCTGTCTTTCTCTCTTGCTCCTCATCTAGTGTTTTTAACCAGCAGATATTCTGCACTGTTTGTAAATGGAAATGAAATATCTCGGTCATTTTCTGGCAATCCAGGTTAGAGCAACTCTCACAATACATCAGCTTCAGATGCTGAGGAATATTATATTTAGAGCTTAACCAGATTCGTTTGGGCAGATTCCTTTGGCATGCGCTAATTTGCTTTTCCTGATTGACCTATGTTGCACAGGTTATCAGGTAAAGAAGCCAGTGCTTGGTGGGATTTTGGACTCTGATACAGCAGTTATACAGAGAGCCCAGATCAACCTTTGGCAGCCAGGTACTGAAGAATCCAGACTATGGAAATAATTATCTTTTAAATTCCACTGTTGAAGAATCGCCATTACCAGCATTCAGGTGAAAGTGGGCTAGATCCTGTGCTTTGTCATCTGCAGGCGGAGAAGGCATTTGTTCCACTGCTGATCTGAGACCAGTTCTGTATGGGATCAACTCCACATCAGGCTGTCTCATTCCTGTGAGTCTGTTGAACCTGACACAGTGTAGCCAGCTCAGGTGAGTGACACTGCTGAAGTCAAATATAATAATTTAAGAATCATCCATTTGAAAAACCCATATCGGTCTAGTACTAATTAGAATATTAGGCATCCTAAAACATTAGGATGTGGCTTTTTCACTCTATATCTATGTCTCTTGACCTGTGAAAAGCTTTAGCTCACGGTGTGGATGTTTGTACAGCACTATACTGCCACTAATCCTACTGACAAGGATTGTGTCTTGTTACTGACAGGCTTTGGCTCATCTATGCTCTGATTCAGAAAAAACAGAATGTGAAAATTGCAGTAACTACAAAATCCACTCTAAGTCCGAGGCAAACTTCAGTACTTTGAAGCCACTTTTTCACATTTTAAAGGAATAGTTCCCCCAAAAATGAAAATTCTCCCATCATTTACTCACCCTCATGCCATCCCAGATGTGTTTGACTTTCTTCTGCTGAACACAAATCTTTTTCGAAGAATATCTCAGCTCTGTAGGTCCTATCAATGCAGTTGTGAATGGTGACCAGAAATTTGAAGCAACAAAAATGTAATGCATAAGACTCGAGTGGTTTAATCCATGTCTTCTGAAGAAATACGATATTCTTCTTTTGTTTTTGTTGTTTAACAATCTTTGTGCATATTGCCACCTACTGGACAGGGAGGAGAATAAAAAAATAAAGGTTTCTCACCCACACCTATCATATCGCTTCTGAAGACATTTGATTTAACCACTTGAGTCATATGGATTGTTTATGCTGCCTTTATGTGCTTTTTGGAGCTTCAAAGTTTTGGTACCAATTCACTTCCATTGTGAGGACCTGCAGAGCAAAGTTATTCTTCTAAAATCTTTGTGTTCAGCAGAAGAAAGAAAGTCAAATACATCTGGGATGGCATGAGGGGAAGTAAATGATGAGATAATTTTCATTTTTGGGTGAACTATACTTACAGTCCTATACATTTTGGCATTGTTACTGCCTTTGTACTGCAGTATAGTGCAGCATAAAACCATTCTAAGCTCAATACAACAGAATGTCCCAACGAAAAAAAAAAAACTCAATACTACAGCATAATTTAACATGACATACCTGTTTTGTCTTTCATTTCACAGTAAAACAGTGCGTGCTGTTCTAGCTGGATTAGTGACTGCTACTCTAGTCTCCAGAACAGGAAAGCCAGATTTTTACAACCTTGCAGACTGGGTCAACATTTCTAGTGAGCAACCAGACAAAGCACAAAAACACATAAATATCAAGCTGTTTTAAAAGTGCTTTTCAGTGAGTTTAATTCTGCTCAAATCTTATATCTGTCAAAATAAGATAAAATTCAGCTCAAAAACATTTCAAACGAACATTCAAAAAGTTGATGTTAACTTGGAAATATACTAACAGTACTGCTTTGAATCTCAGCTTCAGTGATGAACTCCAGTCAGCCAGCAGAGGGCAGCAGTGGCGAATGTTCAGCTGTTCCAACACACCTTCATATTCATGTCAGGAGTGTCATCATGGGAAGGGTGCAAGGTGTGCCACAGAAGGTTATCCAGTCAGTGGAGATTAGGTACTGAGTCATCTCATTTAGCTTCTCGTTGCACTTTGATTTACTTACATTATTCCTATAACATCCCTTTCTGACAGCAATGTGCTTGATATATCAGGAAGCGTCTGTGCTTTTGATATATTTTTTTTGTTATTATTTTGTCTGAGATGTAGATGTGTGGTTCTCAGTTTCAGAGAAACAGCATGGAGGATAGAGTGCGATATGGGCATGTCTAACCCCTGTGTAGACCCAGAGATAATGCAGACGTTCCCTGTGACCTCTTCTGTGACATTCACTGAGAATCCTCTTAATGCCCAACCCCCTAGATCCAGGTGGGTCCTACACACACACACACCACAGAGACTAACCTGATTTTCATACCAGCTTGATTTTAACTTTGATAGTTATATAATTACACTTACTATTTAGGGATAGTTACCATTGTAACACCATGGAGTAAAATATCAATAGTTTGGTATATAAATATGGTAATCAATCAATACCACTCAGTTTGTGTTTATCACTCTCTCTCTCTCTCTGTGTGTGTGTGTGTGTGTGTGTGTTAGATACACACAATGGGTCTAAATGTATATGCATTCTGTATATAAACACCCTGATTAAAATGTAATGAAAAAAATGTATTACATTGCAAATGTTTTCAAAATGATTTAGATCTAAGTTGTGTGTATGTGTATATATATATATATATATTTATATGAAATTAATCTGTGAAGTTTAATTCAAGTTTCTTTTCTGCTGCAGGTTCAGTATTAACTTCACAGAGTTTGACTGTGACAGGAACGATGTGTGTTGGCCTGAGCTGGCTTTCCCTCTCACAAGATACTATACTGGTAAGAGCTTGAATAGAATGAGGCAGAAATAAAATAGTCAGTTTGTACTGCATACAAACCAGTGTGAAAATGGTCAGAAAAGGTGTGTTTGATTGATACGTAATTTTTCTATGTGTTGTAAACTGGGCTGAAGTTGTAGCATGTGTTCATGGCTGTGTCATGTGTCATGTCTCTCCGCAGGTGAGCCGTATTCCCAGGCTCTGGCTAAAGGTCTTATTCTAGTGTTCTTCTTCATCGCTGCATCTGTTTTAGGAACACCATGGAGACAAATAAGACAAGCATGGAACAATGCTTCACTGTGAGAGAGAAATTGTTTGCAATACGTTAACCTCATGGCAGTTGGGATGGATATGATTGGTTGTGGTTTTCAAAATAGCTAGTGGATTTGATAAAAAATACTTTTAAATTATGAATAGCTCGTCGGCCAAAAAACCGACGAGCTTTTTTTTTTTTTTACATTTGATTGTAAATAACTGTAAAGATGGAATTATTTATTTTATTCTATTATGGTTGGTATTTTTTTTTATGTCAAGAAGTGTTTATTATGCTTTGTGAAAATACAGTTTGTACTTTTTGAATTGTGAATACAAAATAAATATACATATTTTTATATGTAAAGGCAATAGTTTCTTCTGCTACCTCTATAATAATAGTAAATAATGATACTAAACAGTAATAATAATTTCTTCCACTTACTGAAAAAATATTTGATTAATAATACTATTATTATCATTATATTAATTACATGTTCACTACCAGTAAACATTTTGACCTTTTGATCTAAAGGCTTGCTTTATTAAATGCTTAAAATCAGTGTTGTAGACAATTATAAACTGTACCTATGTATGAAATTCTGTACATATAATTTCTTATATTTATTATTATTCCTTTTAAAGCATCCCAGGTGTCCTCTCATGAATTTGGATGAGAGAATGTCCAGAGTGTACAGAGCCATAATTTAGGCCAAGAGTGGCTACTATGAAAAGGCTAAAATATAGTTGTTCTTTGGTTAACATTTTGCTCCATTTGTGTTATTTCATTAGTTTAATATATTATAAAAAAAAATCTTTTTTTTTATAGAAAATTATATTTTTTTAATATAATTAAAAAAATAAAATAAATAGAAAGCAGCAATAATACATGAGTCTAAACTTTTGAGAGGTACATTATGTAATAAATGATGTATGACAATTTTAATCCAATTCGTTTTCTTGTACAATATGAATTGAATAATCGGTCTTGCAGCGACACCCAGCGGTAGAAACGAATCGCAACTAGTGGGAGGAGACACGAAACATCATTCAGTCCTGCTCAGGTCTTTACAGTCTCTAGCGCAGTTCAGTCTTATTTCTGGTGTACTCCGGGAAACATGAGCGGAAAAGTAGGAGATCTGAGCGTAAAACAAGCTGAGGCCTTGGCCCAGGTGACTTATTTACCTTATATTTCTATCAACAGTTTGTAATGGATAGTTTACAGAGTAACGTGGTCCGTGAGAGATGACGGGGATGGAAAAAGCTAGTTCCGATTAGAGAGGCCACATAACGCAGTTGTTTTGGAAATGAGAAGGTTTTACATGTGGTTTGGATGGATATACAAGTCCATTGATACAAGTCCATTATATCCCCCCAATATACTGTGTTTGATCTTAAAATGTTTATCACTCTGTTGCGGCGAGTTGAGAGTAAATTACGTAAATGCATCCAGTAGTAAATCTTCAAGTTTGCCCAGCTCTCATCACAAGTGAATAGATGCATTTAAATGATAGAAATAGCTTTTGCCTGTGTATGTTCATATGCAATTTCTCACACCAGAATAAATGCATTTGTATTGTAAAATTATTAGTTTTGCCTGTATATGTTCATGCACAAGTTCTTAGTGTTGATCTCATGAAATATTAATCAATGCATGCATGCAAACAGTGCATATGAATCAATGCATTGCACAATTATTCATCTGTACTCAAACTTTTGTCAGTTTCGAGAGAGTGTTCAGGATATTCTGCCCCAGTGTCCATCTCAAAGTGACCACTTTCTTCTCCGATGGCTCAGAGGTAAGTTACACTCTGTGTGAGATTTATAATTTATAAATGTTTTGCTTTAATATGAGTGGGGTTAATAAAGAGAGCGAGTGAGAGAGAATAATTTCACCCATTCTGTTATAATGAATAGATGCTACTGACTTGGAGAAAAGTTTAAATCTCATAGGTTCATACATCCCATAGATTAGAATCTTATAGAATGCTAATATCTATTGAATAAAATCTAATTGAATAACTGTATTCATAGTAACATATTTGGTAATAACTATATACACAGAATCAAAATATCTTTAGAATAATCTTACAGAATGATGCTTCCTATAAAATAGAATTGTTTAGAATGATAGTGCACTGTAGACATAATAGAATCTCATAGAATTATTCTACCTATCAAATAGAATGCTAATGCTTATAGAATAGAATGTCATATGGCCTGTACTGACACATGTGCAGACAGTATGAATCTGTGTAATCAGATTAAACCTGATAACTGAGTCTATCACTTGAGTTAGGAACAGGGTTTGCCAAATGAGGACAAGTTCAAATACAACTACTAATACATGACTGATTAGCCTTTGATTTATTGTCCTGTTTAGAAATGTTCTTAATGTGTTTATTCACGCTATTATTTAAAAACATTTTTTTTTTATTATTATTATTATTTATAATTTTTTTGTATGCAGATTTCACACACCAATAAAGGTTGTAGTCTAAATTTAACTGGTGTGTTGCTTAAGTTTCTCTATACTTTTGAGTCGACACTGTAGAATTGTATTTAAAATGCCTCATTGGCAGCATTTCAGAGAGTGCCTTTGGGTTTTGACAATGGCTGTTTTGTGCGCATGAATGGGGCTGAGTACAGCCAGTCTTCTGCTGGGATTTCTAGGCAGAGAACAGCAGAATTTATGTAAGATCACTGATGATGTTACTTTTAATTAGCATATCCACATAATCAATGACCCCACCTAGTGTCTAGGATGTGTGATAGAAAGCTGAGAAATTAGAGCGAATGTTTTATTAATTGTGATGATACATGTTTTTCCATAACGGGAACTGAGACTTGTCTACATGTAGCACTCAGTCTTGTGTTATCTTCTTTTGTGCAGTGCTAGAAAGGTTTAACACATGTAAATGTCGTTAATAAAGGCCAGGGTGTTTCGGTTTTGATAAGATAAACACTTGATTATGAAACAAGCCATTGAGGTCTGCAAGGACATGACATGAGTTCACTGCTGTGTAATGCTCATGGATCATTACAGCATCGTCATTGTGTAGGTAGTTCATGCGTTTGAATATATCTGATGACAATTATCTGTAACTTCGTCAATAATTGTAGAGTTTTAATTAGTGGGGCTAAGGTATTTGAACAAAACCCTAAATATTAATCCTCAGTGTGGAACTCATCGCAAACAATTTGCGCTACGAACATGAATGATCCCTTAAATCATGCGGCTTCTTAAGGAGAGTGTGCTATTACTTTTCTAAGCATTCAGACATGGAATTTTAAAACAGGCAAATAGACTCAGTGACATTATATAATATCATAAAGTCTTGGGAGATGGATACTTTTTGGGCCAGTAAGAAACTTCCTAGCAACCACCCAGAACACCTTAACAATCGCACAGCAATGAACTAATAACCACTTTGAACATATTAGTAACCACATAGCCTTACCCTAGCAACCACCACAACATCCTAGATTTGTAGTGGTGACTTTTGCATTTGCAAGCACTCTAAAAATGTAATATATATATATATATGGGGTGTTATCCAAAGTAATTAGTTACTGTAATCTAATAACTTTTTAGTGGCTTTCAATTAATTTAATTACTTTAAAGTATATTATGGGGTTATGCTTATTTCTAATATATTATTAATGTAGAATACATGAATTATGGCCCCATAACAAGTTATTGTGAAGTTGAAATGTGAGATGCTGGGTGTCTCGAGACATTATTTTAAATCATTTGAGCGGAAAAGTGCTTTAGAAAGTAACTTAAAAGTAAAATAATTAGTAATGTGATTACTTTACCAATGAAGTAATTAGTAAATTAATTTGATTACAATTTTATAGATGAAATGAGGAACTGTACCTAGAACAAAAAGTCTGCAGAACACTGATCGCTTTTGTCAATCGTGTCACATAATCTTCTTTATGGGTATTAAATACTTATGACTCAATGTCAGTGTAATTCTGGGTCATTCTTGTCTGTAGGCCAGTCAGGTGCAGTAATGTCAGTGAACGTAATCCAGTCTTACTTTGTTAGAACTATGACATTTAAATGGATATATTAATGGGTTGAAGTGTGATTAAAGGAATAGTTCACCCAAAAATGAAAATTCTGTCATTAATGAAAAATACCCTTATGTTGTTCCAAACCTGTATGACTTTATTTCCTCTGTGGAAGACAAAAGATGTTAGGCAGAATAATGCCTCAGTCACCAATTCTCTTTCATTGCAATTCTCTTTTTGTTTTAGGATGTCAAACTGAAAAAGTCATACAGGGTTTTTACAACATGAGGGTGTGTACATTTTTGGGTGAACTATCCTTCTAATATTTTTTATGTACTTGTTTGAGGTTAGGCTTTTCATTCACTGTCTTACATAATTAACATAATAATTACATATTAATTACATATAATTAACATAATAACGGTATGAGATTTTCACGGTATGATAACCGTCTCAGAATATATCATGGTATACGGTATTACACAATTACTATTATTAGTGAAAACAGAAGGGTTATTTTATTTTATTTATTTTTTTAGCAAACACTTTATTATAATTGAAACTTGAAACCATTTATTTTATTGAAGTATGTGTTGCACTTTTAAGAATGATACGGCGTCCACTCTTGGTACATATGTGTAAAAAAAGTCTCCCTTTTGAAAATAAATAAATAGAAAAAATAAGAAAGCTAACAGAATTATAATAAACAGAATTTTAAACATGATAAAAATATCATGTAACTATAATGTTATATAACTAAAGCATGTTAAATGAACTACTAAATGAAAAATATCATCAGCTGTGGGAGCTTTTGCAGTAATGTCCTATGATTATTAATAATTAACATATACTGCTCCTGTCTGTACCTTTATCTCAATGCTTCTCAACTGGTTTTGCTTCAGGACAGATTTTACATTGCAAATCAAGGGTCGACCTGCCATAGATTAAACATAACCTGTATTTAATGTATCCTGGGTTGCATTTCCTTTTATGTTGCATAGTTTTGTTCATGGATTTCCAGTACAAGGACATGCATAAAGTGTCATTATTTTTGTTGATGATGTCAACAACAAAATCTACAGGAATTGTCTCTCCGCCTTTTAAAAATTGAAGAACATATTTAATTATATGAGCCAATTATTATCCCGTTTGTTACCTAATATTACATGTTAATACACATATTACACAGAAGGAAAGGCTCCTCGTTACCATGGTTAGGTCAGTGTGCTAGTCTTAAATAATAGTAATAATAATAATAAATTAATGTATTTATGAATAATAAATACTAGCTGAAACATATCTTGAAACTTTAACTAAAACTGCCACTGTTGATATAAAATGAGGTCTAATAGATTCAAACTTTAGATTATTTTATATGAAACTGAAACATTTTGTCAAAATATAACAGTTTCTTTAACTCATGTAAAATCCTGAAACAAATTTGTAAAGGTGATGTGTGTAATTATTAATATTTTTAACTATTTTGGTAAAGGGGCCACATCTGGCGTAAAGTAGTGGTCCACATTGTATTGCTTTTGAGATACAATGTTCTGCATTAATTTGGTTTCTGTACCTTTTAAGGCCAGAAATAGTTGTGTACTCAATTTTCTGAAGTGTATCTGTGACTAATGGGACTATTCTGCTATAGCCTAAAATTGATACATTACAGATAAGTTTTCTATCAGGCATTAAAAAACTGAATAAAGGCGGAGATTATAAATGTATTTTGCCATCTCTACTTCCCTGTTAATTTATTATTCAGTTTTAAATAATAAATAATTAAATAATAATAATAAAAATAAATTTATAGAACTTGTAATGTTTGTCGCAAAGCGGGCGAGTTTACTTGTTTTTTTTTTTTTTTTCTAAAACTTTACCGTTTACATGCTAAAAGAGTCATGGTTGCCAGATTGCACAAAATAAGTATAACATTAGGTTGAATATTTCCAATTTGCGCAAGTATAAATCTCAAACTGGGGGTGTTTCGTCTCTTATCTGGCAACCCCGAGCAGGTTAAACGCTTGTGGAGACGCGTTAGGTCCCAATGCAAGTTAACTGAAATATCCAATGAAAAATAAAAACGCTTTTACGATAAACGGGCCACATTAAACCATGTGGAGGGCCTGATCCAGCAAAACGAGGGTGCCACCGAAATATCTTCAATGGGAGAACCATGGCATTGCTCTTTCCCTGCTGTCCGCGAGACCAGTTGAGAAACACTGCTTTAATTCACACACACACTCATGTCAGACCCCCTCGCCTTGCTTCTCAGACATTTTCTCCGCTGCGCGCGCGCATGCGTGCGTGTCGCAAGTTGATGAGTCTGACAGGCAGACAAGGAATAAAGGAGATGCGCACGCACATGTGAGATTCTCCGTCCTGTTGCATTTTTTTCTCAATACCGTAGATAAGCATGTACATGGTACATCAACCATCAATTTTCAAACCGTGGTATACCGTGAAACCAGTATACCGCTGCAACCCTAAATGAGAATATGCTGAAGGTCAGCATACTGTGGCCTACCTGGTCTGCTCATGAACCTACAGACCTGAAGAATAGCTTCCGCAAACATTCCTTCTTTTCAACTAAAAATGTGTTACCAAAAGCAAGACTTTCAGTGGCACATGGCGTCCAATTATTTGCAAGTCATCTTTTTACTGCAGCTTACCTCTGTAATCATGATCTTGATCTTTCTATTTAGTAGCAGTATAGAGATTAAAGGGTAACTAAACCTTAAACCAACTTTTTTTAGTTAATGATCTGTAAGCATGGGGCTTTATTAGTACTGGTCATTGATTCAAGTAATTTTTTTGACATTTGTGTATAAAGTGTTTTAATTCTACAATATATGTCGTAAAAACGTCTGAGTGCTGCCCTCTTCAGGTTGAACGGTGGCTACTGCAGTTGCATTTTCCTATTGGCTGTATTGGTACTAAGTGACGTAAGCGGTGACAGCTGACGTAAGCAGGTTCCAGCTCACCACGCCAGATTCATGTACATGTCGTCTTGCGACCGTGTGAGGAATAATAATAACATAGAGTCTGACAGCAGCTGTCAGACTCTATGTTATTATTCGGTTCGTTCCCTCTATCCCCGCCGGGTTCTGCCCACTTTTCCAGCATTTTCAAATATTTCTAGTGGGTGGATTCAGACTCTGAGCAGGTGTTTAGTTACCCTTTTTAAGGATCTGGGTTCATAGCTGAAACATGGTTGTAGGCTCAAACACTGCAAGCGGCAATCCATGAACATTAACCATTTTGCAGTTGTGTCATTAGCTGCGTTTCCACTAACGGGCCAAATGAGTGTGTGCTAGTGTGTGCCAGGGGCTTCATCGTGCCTCCTCGGGGTCTTCCTCTGGGCCAATGGCCAAGCACCTTTGGCCTGCTGATTACCCATGGGACAAAGAAGGGCAACTGGGGATTGAAGCGGGTCAATGAGTTTTGCTTAGTCAGGTCTTGGTTTTCAACAAGCAAAGACTAAAATAAGCAAACAAACAGCAGCTTCAGTCTCCACCATGTTAATTTAGAGGTTTAGTTAGGAGGGGTGTGAAGTTAGCACCAGGTCAGCGCTTTAAGGGCGGGTTTTGGGTAAATGCTGCGGGGCTATTGGCCCGATGGTGGGAATGTAGATCGATTTTGGTCTCACAACTCCGGATGATCAGTTGATAGCCCTGGCTCGCACTGGCCTGATAGTGGAAATATGGCTACTGGGACTATTACATGTGCTGTGACACAGCTATGTTCAAAAGCATGTATATATCAATGCAATACATTTTGTGTATGTACAACACATTTGGCTGGATTTGAAGCGATTTTTCTCAGCTTCAGAGATGGTATAATTTGTAGGGCAGTATAAATTGCTTTGAATAAAATAATAAGCTAAATGGTAAATTAATAACTTGCTTCTGTGCAATTATTTTGTGTTCCAGCCAGAAATTTCAATCTACAGAAAGCCGAGGCCATGCTGCGCAAGGTATCACATGACCATCAGTCTCACACAGTTATTTCATTTGGGTTTCTTTGTGATAACTGGTCCCACTTTATATTAGGTGTCTACTATGTGCTTAAGTATTTGATACAATGTACTTATTATGTACATACCTGTTGTTGCATTGTACTTGTATTTAAACCACCTGCATTTTATTACATTAGTAGTTACACTTTTAACCTTACCCCTAACCCTAAATCTACCCTAACCCTTACCTAAAACCTAACTCTAACCCCAACCTTAACCCTACTCCTAAACCTACCTGTACCTCAAACTCAATAGCAGCAAATGTGAATCTTGTGAGAATATTGCAGAACAACATGTAGTTACACAGTAAATACATTGTATTGTATGTATTTTAAAGTTATTACCTAGTAGTTAAATACACCTAATATAAAGTGGGACCTGATTACTTATAAATCAGTGTATAAACAAGCTCTTGGTTCATCAGTTTTGCCTGGTCATCTAAATGACACATTTACGCAATCCAGACTTATGCTGTGGATAAGTCTTTAACATTCAGGCACAGACTGTGCCAAATTGGTTAGATAAAAGATAATTTCTGCAAGTCTCTGGATTTCTCCAGTAGCCTATAATGGATAGCAGTGTGACTTGACATTGGTAAGGCCTTCAAAAAACATCTTTAGTATAATTACAACGTTTTATCATAATTTATCCATCCATGAAAAATGTGTATGATATTTAGTTATATAATTTTTAGTCATAAAGGTGACATGAAATGACTATTATGATTTCATTATTACTTTAAAGTTAACAGTTTATTTCACTGTGATGCACTAATGCTATTTCACTTAGCTGTTTTTGACTTAACACATTTATATTAAGCATGAATGTAAATCAGGCTAAAGCACAGCAATTAAGAATAAATGTATTTTTTTGTTGCATCATTAAAGTGTGGTGCAAAAATACAGTTCTTGCTGTGCTTTTCAGGATTTAATTCAGCAGCATGCACTGCTGAATCACATCTCTGCCAAATCATAGCCTGTGGCTTATCAGCTCGGACAGTGATAATTCTACTGTGTTCTATTGGATGTTCGCAATGCTTTCCAGTGCACAATGTTTGCTTTCTATTCCTATTGTGACATTAATACTGGTGTAGCTCATGGGTCTGCAATTACAGACTTTGAGGTCTCCATCTTGTAAAAACAAGGACTGTCACTTTACTGGAATCCTAAAAATATTGAAAACTTAATGGCCAATTTGCCAGACATGATTAACTGTCACATTGTTTTAGGGATATGCTTACATATGTCTGGGATTATATTATGTGTTTATTTTTCCATTATCCCCGTTTCTGGCTTGCGTAATTTCTACATTGCTGCGTCCGAAAACTGTCAAATGCTGCCTTAAAACCAGCCCAAAAGTGCCCTATAGGCATACTATGGCAAGGCTCTTGCCCATGAAAACAATTGTTTCCTACAATGACAAGACAATACAATTTTGGGTATCATATCTCCCAATCAGAATGTCGTAGAGACGTAAGGGAAGGCTAATTTTACGTATATTTTTTGTATATTCTTGGAAATGGCCCTAGCAACCAGTCCCATAGACTTCCATTCAAAATGACTCAGAAGGATCAGAATGTCCTAGAGAAATGACAGTTGGCTTGTTTTACTTGGGTGAGCAATCAGACTTCGGGTAACATCATGGAAACAACTTAGCCACGGCCTAGCAACCATTTAGAGCATTCTAGCAAGCAAACCCCATTTATTTCCTTTCAAAATGCTTAGATGGGGATCTCAAGGTTTTCTTCTGGTTTTGTTCACTGGACTCATGGTAGCAAGGAGCCTTTTGAGTATCACCTTGGTAACTGCCAAGCAACCAGACAGGGTTACCCTAGCAACCAAGTAACAAATCACATTTCTCTGCACCAGAACATCATAGACACATCCAGTTTCTTTCATTTGACTCAAGGTAGCAAGGAACATTTTGAGTTCCTTTCCAAGATGATACTGGTACTAGGGTAACCCCATATGGTTGCTAGGCAGTTTCCAAGGTGATACTCAATAGCTTCCTTTCTACCTCAAGTCAAATTATGATGTTCTATTGCAGAGACATGTGATTTGTTAATTGGTTGTTAGAGTAACCCCATCTGGTAAAAATTCCAGTGTCCATTGAACCTAAGGTCAAAGCACAGTCAACACAGTATCTAATACAGAGAGACTCAGTGAAAATAGTTTTCAGAAAGAACTGATAACAGTCATACAGTGATACTTTGCTATGCTGATGAACTGAATCCTGTTTTAAATACCAAATGAGATCATATATTGAAGGTATTTTTTTAATCACGTGTTGTTTTGTATGTCCAGCATGTGGAGTTTCGCAAATACATTAAAGCAGACACGATTACCACGGAGTGGCAGGTGCCAGAGGTACGATAATGTCACTTTATGATGTCACTTCAACACATTTTAAAAAACAGATACTTGTTATTCTGTTTATTTTAAGAGTAGTTAAAAAATATAACTATATGATAAATAACATGAATTTATGTTATGAACTTTTACAAATTACAAAAATAAAAATGTACTGTTTTATATAAAATCTTAAAGTGGCCATATATGGCCATATTTGTAACTTTGACAGCATTTAATTTTTTCCTTTATAGTCAAGGTTTATTACTACAAAATATTTTCACCTGTTTTCTGACCTTTATGGTGCGTTCACAAAAAATGTGCCTCTCATTGCTCGCGCAAGTTTGACGGCTGAATTTAATTTGTGTTGAACCGGCGTGTATTCCCCCTTCTCTTCCGGAAAAGGACAGGAGGAGAGGCTTCTACAACTTATATTTCCGCCATCAATCATGGCCGATATCACAACGATTGCTGCTCTGTATCTGTTATGGAAGTCTCAGATACTTTGACATTGTGTCATACAATTCTGGGTGCCCACACACCGCTACAACCATAATATCCGCCCGGCGCAAATTTGCGTCTATTCGCGTCTTTGCATTGACATTGTATGTAATCATGCTGCGCGAAACGCTCTATTCGCGTTGTAGGTGAACGCACCATTAGATTTATCCATGCTGTTTTTGTTACTGCATCTTTAAGACTAATATATTTAAATGACCCTGTCATGATTGGCTAACCTTTGCATACCGGTGTAGTTTACATGGCCAAAATACTGAACACTAAATCGTTTTTAATATGTAAAAATCTAAATGTTAGTGTGCTTATGTTTGTAAAATCATAACCATAATTATATCTGAATGGCTTATTTTTGCAGCTTAGTTGCTATAAATATTCTGTGTGCACTGCAGGAGCTTTGCGTCATGAATGTTAGCATATGTCCACTTAGTATATTAAATTATTTAAAAAATTCTGTTTTCCATTATATAGCAAGTCCCCTTTAAGAGTTTCATCCTACTGGTTACTTTTGGACAGCCTTTATATTTCAGCCAGTGTGTTTCTTTTTCAGGTAATAGACAAGTATCTTTCTGGTGGCATGTGTGGCCATGACCGGGAAGGAAGCCCCATATGGTATGATGTTGTTGGGCCTATGGACCCAAAGGGACTGATGCATTCCGCAACTAAGCAGGACTTAATCAAGTCTAAAGTCAGAGACTGTGAGATGTTGCAGAAAGAGTGTGATTTACAGAGTGAACGGGTATGTATGCAAGTTGTTGATCGAGGACTGGTTACATTTTCAAAAATGTAAATGCTGTTAACGTTTACTAACCCTCATTCTGAAAACACAAATGGAGATGCAGAATGTCCAAGTAAATAAAAAAAATAGAGAGTAAAGAGAGTAAAAAGTTTGAGAGATTTTTTTATTTTTGGGTGAACGATCCCTTAATGTTTAGTTTAGTTACTGATAGCATTGAAGAACTGAGGTTCTTGAACTTCTTAACTGAAGTTAAAATTACGCTCGTCACATAACGTTAATTCTGTTTGTTTTCACTTTCTCCCTCCAAAGCTGGGTAAAAACATTGAGTCTATTACTATGGTCTATGACTGTGAGGGTCTGGGAATGAAGCACTTATATAAACCTGCTATAGAGACTTATGGAGAGGTGTGTTTGTTTTATTTTTTTCCTTAGTTATCAATATATTTTTTGGTGCCTTATCCTAATGCATGTCTTATTTCATTCATAGATTCTCTCAATGTTTGAGAGTAATTATCCAGAGGGACTCAAGAGGTTATTTGTCATTAAGGGTTAGTAGCATTTCTGTATTGTCTTTCAAACACTTTAGGAGTTAAATGGCAAGTTATTTTGCAAGCACTTTTGTTCATGACACTTGATCAATTTGAGATACTTTTCAATTTGTATCTAAAGACAATCTCTCTTGCAGCACCCAAGCTGTTTCCTGTGGCTTACAATCTGGTGAAACATCTTTTGACTGAGGACACTCGACGTAAGATCATCATACTGGGATGTAAGTGAACACATACTGTATATCTCACTGAAATAATGGTCTTCATTATGTTCATCTGAAGAAACTTTACAGATTAAGTAATAGTTTTTTTTAAATGGATAGTTCATCCAAAAATGAAAATTCTTGCCTCATTTACTCACATCATGCCATCCCAGATGTGTGACTTTCTTTCTTGTGCAGAACACAAACCAAAATTTTTAGAAGAATATTGTATCTCAGCGTGGTAGGTCCATACAATGCAAACTAATTGGGTCCAAAACATTTGGTACCTCCAAAAAGTGCATGAAGGCTGCATAAAAGTAATCCATATGATTCCAGTGGTTTAATCCATATTTTCAGAAGTGAACCAATCAGTTTTAGGTGAGAACAGAGCAAAATGGAACTTGATTACACTTCCTAGCGGCATCTAGCGCTCTGCGCATGCGTAAAGCACTAGGAAGCGTAATCAAGGTTGAAATCATAATCATGCCTAGAGACACATAAAAAAACTAGTTAGATTTTGGTCTTAAGAAGAAGTGGAATTTACCACTGCATTCATATGGATTACTTTTATGCTGCCTTTTATATGCTTTTTGGGGCTTCAAAGTTTTGTTCACCATTCACTGGCATTGTATGGACCTGCAGAGCTGAAATATTCTTCCAAAAATCTTTGTTTGTGTTCAGCGGAAGAAAAAAAGTCTTACATGGCATGAGTGTGAGTAAATGATGAGAGAATTTGCATTTTTGGGTGAGCTATTCCTTAGAACAAAATTGCCGCATGATGTTGCTGAGCCTAGACCTGACCAATTGAAACAACCCCAGATCATAACACTGCCACCAGAGGCTTGTACAGTGGGCACTATGCATGATGGGTGCATCGCTTCGTGCGCTTCTCTTCTTACCCTGACGTGCCCATCGCTTTGGAATAGGGTAATTCTGGACTCATCAGACCACATGACCTTTTTCCATTGCTCCACAGTCCAATCTTTATGCTCCCTAGCAAATTTAAGTAATTCTTTCTGATTAGTCTCACTAACAAATGGCTTTCTTCTGGCCACACGGCTGTTTAGTCCCAATCCTGTAAGTTCTCGTCGCATTATGCATGTGGAAATGCTCTTAATTTCACTATTAAGCATAGCCGTGAGTTCTACTGTTGAATTTTTATGATGTGACTTTAGTGATCTCCGATCACGATTTCTTCTGTGAAGCTGACGGTTCACCACTATCCTTCCAGGTTTTAATAATGTGTTGGATAGTTGTTAACCTAATTCCAGTCATTTCAGCAATCTCCTTAGTTGTCTTGCAGGCCATTGTCATTTGCCCCTTCTGAAACACAGTAACATCTTTTCCACGACCACGGGTTTCTTATTTTCATTTATAAACTGAGGGTATAAATTCAGTTATAAGCAACAGAATCTCAAAGATGTGATAAATACACATTAGATTGAAAATACCCTGTGGTAACTGCTGCTGTCATGCAAATGTTTAACAGAATCGTGGTTACACACATTTCCATTTATACCATAAAGTCAACTGTGAATAAGCTTCTGCATACTTCTGTTTCCTCAGCAAACTGGCAAGAGGTGTTACAGAAATACATCGACCCTGAGGAGCTCCCAGTTTTCTATGGGGGCAAACTGACCGACCCTGATGGTGACCCCAAGTGTAGAACCAAGGTGAGTAAAGGACAAAGGTTACACATCATTAGAATTTCGTGTAAGTGGCATTAACTTGCCAATGAGTTAACATGCAGTTGCTACATTGTCCTAGTTTTCTGATTTTGGGTACTTTCAGTTCCCTTTCTAAATGGGATCTTGTGACATAAAGAACTTGCAAAATATGACAGTCAAACAAAAGTTTCCATTACATGAAATTTGAGGTCTAACACGTGTGAAAAGCCACTTTCCTTATACTTCCTATTGATACTTTACTCTTAGGTCACCAATTATGCATGATTCATGAATGTATTTATTCTGAGTTTGATTGCTGTTTACTGTAATTACAGACAAGCATTAAACATTAAAGTTTGTAGTCAGGGTTGGGAGTTACTTTTTAAATGTATTCCACTACAGATTACATGCGTTAAAATGTAATTTGTAACGTATTCTGTTAGATTACTCAAGGTCAGTAACATATTCTAAATACTTTGGATTACTTCATCAGCACTGGTAGATTTTTTCACTTGTTTTGACTATAACAATTCTGCCAGTACAGTAAGACAAAATACACATGTTAAAAATACATTCTCTGAAAAACCTAAATATCTTATGCAGTGTTGTTTCTAAAACAAGATCTATCAAATTGATCTTGTTTTAAGGATTTTTAGATATTTTTACAGGAAAACAATACAAAATTATTATCAAGAATATCATTTTTGCCCTAAAATCAAAGGTCTTACTAGAAAAAAAGAGATTATGATCTAACGTGAATTTTCTTGATAAAATATGATCGTGTTCAGCGTAAAGCTGAAAATGTACACAAGGTTTATTTCTATTTCTTGTGCTCCAAATTTACTTCAAACTGCTCTGTCTGCTCGTATGAATGTAACACATCATAACAAAGTGTTTCACTGCTGTTCAAATGCACTTTGGATCGCATCATTTATATGTATAAATGTTTTCCATCTGAAAACACTAAATATTAAATTAAACAAATGACAATAAAATGCAAAGTAATCTCTTCAGTAATCAAAATACTTTTTGAATATAACTTTATTCTAATTACCAATTATTTAAATTGTAACTGAAGTGGAATACAGTTACTTATAATTTGTATTTTAAATACGTAAAAATATAAATTCGTTTTAAATAATACGTTACATGTATTCTGTTACTCCCCAACCCTGTTTGTAGTGGGGGCCTGGGTAGCTCAGTGAGTATTGACGCTGACTACCACCCCTGGAGTCCAAAATTGGCCCGGTTGCTAGGGAGGGTAGAGTCACCTCGTGGTCACTATAATGTGAATCTCGCTCTTGGTGGGGCTCGTGGTGAGTTGTGCGTAGATGCCGCGGAGAATAGCGTGAAGCCTCCACACATGATACATCTCGGCGGTAATGCGCTTAACAAGCCACGTGATAAGATGTAATGTAATTAGACTTTGCTGCAGTCACTCAGCATGCCCTGGATTCGAACTCACGACTCCAGGTGTGGTAGTCTACCCAGAGCTACCCAGGCCCCCGGCCTATTGTTTTTAGTTAAAATTGGTGTCAATATTGACCATAAATTTTCATATCGGTACGTCCCTATTCTATAGTTATTTTTATCATCTGTTGGCCAGATATAAATACTATTCTGCAGTCCACCTGGTCTTGCTCTACTAACAGTTATGTGTCACTCAGTTTAACATTTTTCATTTGCATATTTGCCTCAATGTAGGAGTTTCCTGCTTATCCAAATACTAGTTTAATTGCAGTAGTGCTGCTCAATAGAACCACATGTCATTTAATTGTGCCCATGTCCTAAAGCAAAACTTTCAGAAACATGCCATGACAACATTAAATAACAAAGAGGGGTGGTAAAATGTATATCTATACCAAATTATCTATATCTTAATTATAATATATGTCTCTTGCACAACAATATAAACTTCATTAAGATATGCTTAATGCTGAGTGGTGTAATCTGTCATTGGATTGCTTCGCTGGTTATTGCATAGGCTGATGCCTCAGTTGATTAGATGGCAAGGTTGAAGCTTTGAAGCACATGACATGACTAATCTGCCACCCAATTTGTTTTAGCATTGTGGTTATGTTTCGGTTTGTAATAAGTCTTAACTGTGAAGAGCAAATGCTGTTATAATGGGGTGATTGGCACTTGATAAAGCATTGCATGAAACGGACAAAATACATATTTAGACTTTTGTTTGTCAGTATCATATTGTTTGTATGTTTGCTAATCTATATAAGAGGCTGTTTTCGAAAAAGCATAGCCTGCTTCTCATACTAGTTCTGCAGGATAGAGTGTAGTTTACAGCAGAGCATATTGCACTAGGTACTGTATCCCACATTGCAGTATGCTTTACTTTCCATTTCCAGTGTGACGAATGAACCACTATTCTTAATATTTGTCTTGAGTAATTATTTGCATTTTATGCAAAATTAGATTAAATATGCGAAATAATAGGTCTTACTTCCAAGATGATAATTGGATGCTTTTTGCAACAGTGTAGCATACCACTATTTTACTTTTGGGTTCCAAAGTAAAATTCCCACTCGTTTTTTCCATAGAGGAATTTATTTTTAACCTTTAAAGACAGACGTGCTGTGAGCTTTGAGAATGGTAATCAATGGTATATATTTCTGCTGAAAACATCATTCAGCATTAATTCAACTTAAAAGACGTGTTTAATAGTGGAATCCCTGGTGAAGAGCTACATTACCCATGAATCCTTAATAGGATTGTTCACCCAAAAATGAAAATTCTCACATCATTTACTCACCCTCATGCCATTCCAGATTTGTATCACTTTCTTTCTATTGCTGAACACAAATGAATGTTTTTAGAAGAATATCTTCGGTCTGTATTTCCATACAATGCAAGTGAATGGTGATTAGAAATCGGAATCTCCAAAAATCACATAAATGCAGTATAAGTAATCCATATGACTCCAGTGGTTTAATCCATATCTTCTAAAGCGATATGCGAGGGGTGTGTTAGAAACAGATCAATATTTAAGTCCTTTTTTGTTTTGTTTTTTACTATAACTCTACTTTAACTTCCACATTCTTCTTTTATTTTTTGGCGATTCGCATTCTGCAAGCATATTGCCACCTACTGGTCGGGGCTGGTCAAATGTGGAGAGTTATACTTAAAAAGGACATTAATATTGATCTGTTACTCATCCACACCTATCACATCACTTCTAAAGACATGGATTTAACCACTGGAGTTGTATGGATTACTTTTGTGCTGCCTTTTATATGATTTTTAGAGTTTCAAAGTTCTGGTCACCATTCACTTGCATTGTATGGACCTACAGAGCTATTCTTCTAAAAATAGAAAGTCATATACATCTAGGATGGCATGAGAGAGAGTAAATGATATGGGAATTTTTTATTTTTGGGTGAACTATCTCTTTAAGAGAAAGACACCACTCATAGTGTTGCAGCAAAGAAACCACGGCAAATGAGCTTAGAAGTGACTGCCCACTTCCATGACACACTTTTATATGTGTACATAAATGAATATTAATTAACTTATATAAAAGAAATATTGATTCTGTACTTATAAATTTGAAGTACATCATTTTTAATTCAATTGCTTGATTCACAATGCTTCACGGGATTGCAGTTTATTCCCTTGTTAAATATGGCAAGTACACAGTCTTGTACCTTTGTGTCCGATTTTGCAAATACTTTTTAAAATGTTGTTATTCACCGTGGAGCTGGTTGGTTTTGTTCATGGCTTAGAACTCTTTTATGAAGTAATTTATGAAACCACTATGGAAATAATGAATGGGAAAAATACTTCCTGAACCAAGACTGTTGCGCTCTATTGTTCTATAATGCAAATCTCATAAAAAAAATAGTAGACGATTACAGTATATACTGCACACTGTTCAGTAAGTACATCTCAGCTACGACCAGATGTTTTGTTTCTGTGTAGATACATAGGTAGAGATGCTGCCCCCTTCAGGACTGGAAGGGAAATCCAAATGACACCACAGACGGCATGTTATATTGAGAATACTCTAAAAAGTGCACTGATATTTAGGAGATATTTAAACTTTTTTTTTTAAGAATATTTGTTGGATTGTGATATCGCACAACTCAAATATGTGTTTCAGGCTATTTATTATTGATCAATTGTTAGAAATATATTGTTAGAAATTGGTTTGTAGAATAGAGCAGGAATTGGTATTATCATTATTTCTGTTTTGCTCCTGGTGTGACCATGTGTATGGCAATTTCCTTCTCTGTTAAACAAGTAATCAACCTTAAAGAAAACCAGAGCACTTTCGGAAAATGCAAGTAGATAAGAAAGATCCAGTGTTTGTGCTTACAAGGATAGAAAGGTTAATGACACGGTTGCATGACGCATACACTTACGCAAATCATAAAACAGACACTCCCACTGGAATGTCTTTGAAAAAATTATGTTTTTGGAGTGGGTTGTCTGATTTCTTTTTTGTCTGTATCCCAATTTGTATTCTAAGTACTTTTAAGTATATAAAAAGGCTGAATGTCAGTTTTGGGCCATAGTACCACATGATACAAATGTGAAAGTTAACCACAAACATATCGTCATAAAATGTTGTTTTTTTAGATGCACTGATTCTAATCTTGCTTACTAGCTGTTAAAGAATATATATTATGTGAATTGGGATGTTGAGTCTATACTATGGTTTGTGTTCATGTTACATTTTTTTGTATGTCAAACTAATACTGCATCATATTTGCTGTGTATTGTTCTCAAAGACATCATTGGTCATTTTAGGATTTTATGATTTGTGAGTGACTCACATTTTCTTAGACATTCTCTAAATATTGTCATCTTTATTATTTGGGTCTGTGACCCCATACAACGTGACATTAACTTTTTTTTAAGTCTGATATTCTTGTTCTCATATTGTCTTGTTTATTGTCTTTATTGTATTAAAGGACTATTACAAGTTGAGCTCAATCGACAGCATTTGTGGCTGTGTATTGCACATAATTATATTATAGTTTTAACTGTTCAAGTGATGGATAGCCTGAGGGGAAAAAACTGTTCTTGTGCCTGATGGTTCAGGTGCTCTGTAGCGTCGGCTAAAAGGCAACAGTTCAAAAAGGGAGTGGGCTGGGTGTGTGGGGTTCAGAGTGATTTTTCCCAGCACTTTTCCTCACTCTGGAAATGTACAGTTATTGAAGGAAGGGCAAGGGGCAACCAATAATCTGCTCAGCAGTCCAAACTGTCCTTTGTAGTCTTCTGATGCCCGATTTTGTAGCTGCACCAAACCAGACAGTTATTGATGTGCAGAGACAGACTCAATGACTGCTGAGTAGAACAGAATCCGCAGCGCCTGTGGCAGGTTCAACTTCCTCAACTACAGCCTCTGCTGGGCCTTTTCCACAATGGAGTCAATGTGTGTCTCCCACTTCAGGTCCTGTGAGATGGTAGTGCCTAGTAACCTGAATGACTCCATTGCTGCCACAGTGCTGTTTTGAATGGTGAGCTGGGGCAATGTTGGGGTAAAGTCAACAGCTCAAGGTTGTTTTGACTGCACCAGACAGCCAGCTGTTTAAACTCCCTTCTGTATGCAGTCTCATTGTCATCTCGGATGAGGCCGATGACAGTGGTGTCGTCTGCAAACTTCAGGAGCTTAACAGAGGGGTCCTTGGCGGTGCAGTCATTTGTGTACAGGGCGAAGTGTAGTGGGGAGAGCACACATCCCTGGGGGGCACTGGTGCTGATCGTACAAGTGCTGGAGGTGAATTTCCCCAGTCTCAGAACCTGCTGCCTGTCTGTCAGAAAGCTGTTAATCCATTGACATGAGAACAGAGAGCTGGGTAAATTTATTCCATAGGAGAGCTGGGATGATGGTATTGAAAAGTCCACAAAAAGTATCCTTGTATATGTCCCTGGTCTGTCCAGATGTTGCAGGATATGATGCAATCCCATGTTGACTGCATCATCCACAGACCTGTTTGCTTGATAAGCATAATGAAGGGGATCTAGAAAGGGTCCAGTGATGTCCTAAAGGTGGGCCGACACCAGTCTCTCAAATCACTTCATGACCACAGACGTCAGAGCGACGAGTCTGTAACGTTCATTGAAGTAAAAACACGTTCCACCCCCTCTCATTTTCCCCATTATAGCTGATCTGAAAAGATGGAAGTCCGGCATATGCAACGTGCAGTCCGGAATCGCTTCACTCAGCCAGGTTTCTGTGAAGCACAAACCTTGTTTGTATGGGTGAGGAGATGTAGGTTGTCCATTTTGTTAGGAAGAGAGCGGAGATTCGCTAGATGAATACTCGGTTTGAAAGCCGCGCTGTCGGACCTTGACCAGCGTGTCGAATCGCTTCCCTCGCCTGCGTCTCATAATGCGTTAAAGAACACAGCTGTGCCTCCGACAGCAAACCATCAGAATAGTCAAAAACCGGGACAAAATTGTCTGGTATTTGCTGCCGAATGTTCAGCAGTTCGTTCCTGGTAAAACTGATTGGAAAAAAATGACTAAACAATGGACAAACCATCTATGGAGCCATCTTCGACCATAGTATAATGCTGATTACCACAAAAAATTCATTTGGACTTTTCTTAAAAAAAAAAAGAAGAAAAAATCTGGGTCACAGGAAGACACTTACAATCGAAGTAAATGGGTCAATTTGTAAAACTGGATATAACTTTGCACAGAAAAGGTCAGTAAATGATTTCATCACACTAAAATCATGTTAACACGCATATTGTTTGGCTATACTTATTTGGCTACATCATATTATTGTGGCTATACTTTTGAAACAGTGAGAATTTTAATGTTTACAGATTGGCCCCATTCACTTCCATTGTAAGTGCCTCACTGTAACCAAGATTGTTTTTTTTTTTTTTTTTAAAGAAAAGCAGGGGCAAGTAAAAATTAATTTCTGCTGTAATCAATATTATGCCACAAATGCTGTCGATTGAGCATAACTTGTACTGAACCCGGAATATTCCTTTAAGCTACAATCTAGAGTTTGTTTTTGTATTCTTTTGGATATGGAACACTTGAATATGCTTTTGTGAACTTTTATTTACTTATTATTTTTTTGTGTGAAGATACAGTATCTACAGTGTCTTGTGACATTTCTTTCCTAGAGCCAGAAAGCAAAGTATCTGTATATAGTGATGATAAGAAATCTTAAACTGTATATACAAGCAGTTTGTGTTCCAAATTAAAAGCCACTTTGATTGCGCAACTTTCTTGTCCAGTTTTTCCTCCTGTTTCATTTTTGTCAACAAAACACTGCACTAACTATAAAATGTCAGGCCTTTATTTTTTGCATGCATGATGCCTATGTAAGTTTCATCCTTTGTCTCTCAGTTTCCAATCATTCCAAGCAAATTATTACCAATTCATCCAAAACAAGTTCGACTCAGGTTTTGTTTTGTTTTTTCAGATTACATTTGGATCAGAGATTCCCAGGTCCTTCTACGTTCGAGACACCATTAAAGTGGACTATGATCAGTGTGTGAATATAGGCCGTGGCTCCACCCACCAGGTGGAATATGAGATACTTGCACCAAACTGTGCACTGAGGTGAGCAGATGTTATTAGTCTTAAGAAAATATGCTTACTGATAATAGTACTGGGCCTGGAGTGTGATCATTACATGAACTGTGCTGTAATTCCAGGCTAATAAATGTCCATACTACCTGACATATATGACTGAAAAAGGAGTAGTGAGAAATAACACCTGTCTCCGTAAACACTTATTGCCAATCACAAATGCTCTCTGCATGTAAATCATTTTGTGCATTCTAGTTTGCAAACATTAGGTTTGTTGACTTGTTTTTGTTGAGATGTTTTTGTGGGCATGGTCTAATTCATTGGCTAATTTTGGAGTAAATGAGCAAGATGATGAAATTGCCTACAGCACCTTTAAATTTACAATGCTGTATTCAACATGCAATACAAACTAATTGCCAGCATAAATTAGACCTACAGTTTACAAGAATAGAGCAATGTCTGTGTCTTTTATGGAAATAAAACAATATATAATTTAAAGAATTGTGCATATCATTTTTTGTTAAAAACATTTAATGCAATATTTTTCAACAAATGTAAAAAAAACTGGAGAGCAATTTTGTATGTACTCATGATTAATAAAATATATTTTATTAAAATGATAAAACTGTATGATTATATATATTTTCCTTAAAGCGATAGTTCTGTGAATGAAAAGTCTCTTATCATTTACTCACCCTCTTGCCATCCGAGATGTGTATGACTTTCTTTCTTCAGCAGAACACATATGAAGATTTTTAGACGAATATATCAGCTCTGTAGGCCCATACAATGCAAGTGAATGGTGACTAGAACTTAGAACGTCTAAAAAGCACATAAAGGCAGCATAGAAGTAAATAATACGTCTCCAGTGGTTTAATTCATGTCTTCAGGAGCGATATGGTAGGTGTGCGAGTTACCATAAACCTCCACCTTTGACCAGCACCAACCAGTAAGTGGCTGAATGTGAAAGTAAAAAAGTGACTTTAATATTTATCTGTTTCTCACACACACCTATAATATCACTTCAGAAGACAAGGATTTAACCACTGGAGTCACATGTATTACTTCTATGCTGCCTTTATGTGCTTTTTTGACTTCTGAGTTCTGGTCACCATTCACTTGCATTGTATGGACCTACAGAGCTGAGATATTCTTCTTAAAATCTTTGTTTGTGTTCAGCAGATGAAAGAAAGTTATACACATCTGGGATGGCATGAGGGTGAGTAAATGATGAGAGAATTTTCATTTTTGGGTGATCCATTGATGTCTTCGTCAGATGGCAGTTTACCTGTGATGGTGCCGATGTGGGATTTGGCATCTTTTTGAAGAAGAAGATGGGTGAGTGGATGAAGGCTGGACAAATGAAGGAGATTATACCAAATCAGCGTTACAACGCACACCTGGTACCTGAGGATGGATCCCTCACCTGCCCAGAACCAGGAGTGTGTAAGTACAGAGATACAGAGGAGACAATTTTATAGCATTAAGATGAACATTAAACTTGCATGATTGAACTCAAATAAATGTACTATCATGTATTTCTTTTCTTAGATGTACTGCGATTTGACAACACTTACAGCATTTTCCAGTCCAAAACGGTCAGCTTTTCAGTGGAGGTCCTCCTACCTAGTAATGATAACCAATCAGGGCCTTAAAAATAAAAAATGACAACAGTAGACCAAGGAAATGACAAGCAGCAACCAACAAAATTATTTTCTCTCTAAAACTGTTTAATGAATATTGCACTGTAGCATAACTAAAAATAATTCAGTGTTGTAAATGTTATAATAATCCTGCTCTCAGGAAAAGGAGGAGAGTATGTAATCAAACTGACCAATCACCACAATACAATCTTGTGAGATGAAATTTGATCAACATGCAATTACAGGCTCTATTGTTCATCAGTCTATCTTGATCCCAATTTCAGGCAATGCCAGTTTGATTCTTTGCTTACAATTTTTCTGAGATGAAGCCGTTATCAAGTTGATTAGTCAGAATTTAACTCCTTGACATTATTGAAGTATTCACTGCATAATTAAAATCAAGTGTGAATGTCATCAAGTGTAACAACTGTATTAAAAGCCACAAGACCCTAATGTTTTGCTGAGAAGTGTTTAGTATATATTATTTGATCTTTCACTTGTGGATACTTCTTGATTGCTTTAACTGGAGGTCTTCTAGTTATTTCACTTGTTTTCTAGCTTATATAGAGAACTCGGATGAGTCTGAACACTTTATCCCTCAGATTACTTGATGTGGGAGATTTAAAAAATATATTTATTTTATTTGAATTATACACAGATATGTGAACCTTTGAAACACGTTGTTTTACAAAAAGCATGTAACCTCATGCCAGAACAGTCTGTCGTGGGTTTTCTGATGTGTTTTAAATTTTGTTTTGCTTTTTATTTTCACTTTATTTTTTATTTTCAATTATGTCTTCCATAATTGTAAGTAATAATGTAAAATGATTCCTTGTTTAAGATTTTTACCTCAGGTCATTGTGTTTACAGTAACAGTGTCTGCATTTTATTCCAGCATCACGCAGGTACGGAGCTAGGAGTGGAGTGGGGGTTTGGTTTGTAAAGATTACCTAATATTGTGCCCATGATAAAAGATGGCCAAAACGGCAATTGCGAATGGTGTGGCCAGGAGCGTCCATGGTGGCCATGGCCCTAGCTCCGCCATCCCCTAGCTCCGCCCCTGGCATCACGTAATCTGTATTCTTAGTGTATTTTAATGACCACATTGTATTTGTCAGATTTTTTTTGTCTCTTCCTTTGATTTTGTAATATTAATGTAATTTATAAGTGATATTGCATTACATTTATTTAGTTATTAAATATTAAAATATTAGAATCAATTTTAGACCACATAATTTTCTTTTGGCTTTCTAACCTTTATTAATGCTAATAGTTTTAAAGCAGTGTGTAATACAACCAATTATAAGGTTTAGAATTAAGATCTTAAATATCTATCTATCTATTTATCTATCTATCATCTGTCTATCTGTGTGTCTGTATGTATCTATCTATCTATCTATCTATCTATTTATCTATCTATCTATCTATCTGTTTATCTAATCTAATCTAATCTATCTATCTATCTATCTATCTATCTGTTTATCTAATCTAATCTATCTATCTATCTATCGATCTATCGATCTGTCGATCTGTCGATCTGTCTATCTGTCTATCTAATCTATTTATCTATCTGTTTATCTATCTATCTATCTATCTATCTATCTATCTATCTATCTATCTATCTATCTATCTATCTATGTTTATCTAATCTAATCTATCTATCTATCTGTTTATCTAATCTATTTATCTATCTATCTATCTATCTATCTATCTATCTATCTATCTGTTTATCTAATCTTATCTATCTATCTATCTAGTCTATCTGATCTCATCTGATCTATCTATCTGTATCTATCTATTCTATCTATCTATATCTATCTATCTATCTGTTTATCTAATCTAATCTATCTATCTATCTGTTATCTATCTATCTATCTATCTGTTTATCTAATCTAATCTATTTATCTATCTATCTATCTATCTATCTATCTATCTATCTATCTGTTTATCTAATCTTATCTATCTATCTATCTATCTATCTAATCTATCTATCTATCTGTTTATCTAATCTAATCTATTTATCTATCTATCTATCTGTTTATCTAATCTAATCTATCTATCTATCTGTTTATCTAATCTAATATATCTATCTATCTATCTATCTATCTATCTATCTATCTATCTATCTATCTATCTGTTTATCTAATCTAATCTATTTATCTATCTATCTATCTGTTTATCTAATCTTATCTATCTATCTATCTATCTATCTATCTATCTATCTATCTATCTGTTTATCTAATCTAATCTATCTATCTATCTGTTTATCTAATCTAATCTATCTATATATCTATCTATCTGTTTATCTAATCTAATCTATCTATCTATCTATCTGTTTATCTAATCTAATCTATCTATCTATCTGTTTATCTAATCTAATCTATCTATCTATCTATCTGTTTATCTAATCTTATCTATCTATCTATCTATCTATCTATCTATCTATCTATCTATCTATCTATCTATCTATCTATCTATCTATCTATCTAATCTATCTATCTATCTGTTTATCTAATCTAATCTATCTATCTATCTGTTTATCTAATCTAATCTATTTATCTATCTATCTATCTGTTTATCTACTCTAATCTATTTATCTTTCTATCTGTCTATCATCTGTTTGTCTATCTATCTATCATCTGTCTCTCTCTCTTTCTAATGGTTAAAATCAGGATTCAAAAATCTGTGTCTTAAATCTAAAATGTGTCTACAAGATATTGTAGGGTTGTGTCTAGAATTAATCCGTCTCTCGTCAACTTATCACACATGCGCATTACGTTAAGATGCTTTTGCCTGTGCTTTTTTGCTCTCATCTCAGCATATTAATGATGGAAAGCATTAGAAACATCAAAAATATAACATTATTATTATTATTCTCATGATCATAGAGTGACTATTTGCAGAAGGTATAAATACCTGCCACATAATGCAGCTATTTGCACTGAAATAGTCTGGTGGAAACAAAGAAATTAAAGTCAAAGTGCCCCTTAAGTGTCTCTGCAATGCTTTAGAGTGATAAGGGGATTTCTATGCGGATGACTTTGGTTCTAATCCACATTTTGACACAGTTTCCCCCCCATCCCGTTTCCTGTCTCCACTCTTGATATTTTTCTTTAATACTATTTATAATAACAAATAAAATGAATATAAAGGTTGATTTCCTCGCTGTGATAGATAGGGGATGTCTGTGGGACTCTAAATAAACACACTACAGTGATGCCCTGTTAGTTTTTAATTAGGGGTGCAAATAGTAATTAACACTATTTACACAGTGCAAATAGCCTTTGCCTTAGTATTATTATTATTGTTGTTCATATTGAAATCTCATATAGCATCCCATGTTTCTTAGAGTAATATTTTGACAAATTCATATTAAGGCACATATTACTTCAAATCTTAGATTCTATTATTGTGACTTAATTGACATTAATAGTAATTCATGAATTTAAAAAAAAAAAAATGTGGGGGAAAAAAAACTAGCTGTTGTTTAAAGACATTTATCTCTTTGAGAGCTGGAAAATGTCAAACAAATCTTGTGGAGATTTTGCTTGTGTTCTGCAGCTCGCACTCTTTTCCAGTCGAATCGCAAAGAAAAATGCAAACCAATGTCAAACACTCAAGATATACGTCAACTGAAGTGTGGAAGCGATATTTGTTTATTAAATTATAAAGGTATGTCTAAGTGGATTTGAACCTGGGGCTTTGTGTACTCGAGGTGAATTTAATACCGATTTTTCTGAAAGTGCCATCTGTTGGTGAATTATCACCATGGCATGTGGATCTATTCAATTTGCATGAACTGTCAGTAGGTACACATCTGTCCATTAGAGGGCACCATTGTAAAGGCAAAATGTATGTAACATATCTTGCTTCAAACAGACTGATTTTCTTTTTTTTTTTAAATGACCAAAACAGCCATATAACATAGTGGCATTTAACATGAAGATGAATCTCTCAAAAATAGCCAAGGAATGTTTGGATCATAAACTTAAAGAAAAAAAAGCATGCACGATCCAAACATTGTTTTAAAGCCAGGTGCATGACCAAAAAAGTATGTATCAATGAAAAACAAGCATGAAAGTCGGCACACTCTTGCTCCCAAATCAATTCAATGAGTTCACCAAGCAATATAAGAAAGTGACGTTTCAAGCTACATGCCGACTTCCATGCTCGTTTTTCACTTATAGAAAAAAGCATAATGTAATATGCTCTAAGGGATAGTTCAACCAAAAAAGAAAATTCTCTCATCATTTCATCACCCCTCATGACATCCCAGATGAGTATTACTTACTTTCTTATGCAATTGAATGGTGGCCAGAACTTTGAAGGTCCAAAAAAAAGCATAAAAAAGCAGCATAAAAGTAATCCATACAACTCCCGTGGTTAAGTTCATATTTTTAGAAGGGATATAATAGGTGTGGGTGAGAAACAGAACAATATTTAAGTCCTTTTTTTACTATAAATTCTCCTCCTTGCCTAGTAGGTGGCTAAATGCACAAAAAATGTGAATCGCCAAAAACAAAAGAAGAAGAATGTGAAAGTGAAGATTTATAGTAATAAATAGCATACGTATTGATCTGTTTCTCAACCACACTGATAATATTGCTTCTGAACAGATGGATTTGATCACTGGAGTCGTATGGATTATTGTATGCTGCCTTTATGTGCATTTTAGATCTTTAAAATTCTGGTCACTATTCACTTGCATTGTATGGACCTACAGAGCTGAAATATTTTTCTAAAAATCTTAATTTGAGTTCAGCAGAAGAAAGAAAGTCAATCTGGGATGGCATGAGGGTGAGAGAATTTCCATTTTTGTGTGAAATATCCCATTAATTGACATGAAAATAATAAAAATGATTAAAATGGTTTCATCTGTGGAACACGACAGGCAGAATGAGTCACCATTCGCTTTCATTGCATCTTTTCCCCCACACCATTTAAGTGAAAGGTGTCACCTGAAGGCTGTCACCTGATTTTGTCACGCAAAATCTACGTTTTTTTCCTTTCGATAATGGGGTGACTCATGAAATATGATATATTAGCGAGATTCACAAGAAAAATTTGAAATTTGAGACATGCTGTTTTCTGTCATAAAACATGTACATGTCTGTAATAATAGATTTTACCTTACCATAAAACTATATCCGAAAATCTCACATTTCTATTCATTTTTAAAGAGACATTCCCTCATATTTTCAAAATTAACGACGCTTTATAGGTAATAGATTAACGGATCAGAAATCCTGTTCTTCCTTCAGCAACCGAACCAAAGAGGGATCATTCTTCCTTATTAGGTGACGATACTTGCGCTGATTGGAGCTCCACGTGTGTTATGTTAATGAGAAGGCGTGGCTGTGCGAAATGAGTAAGTGACGTCAACTCCCATTCCGCAGACAGCGAAACAAACATGGCGACAGAATGGAGTGGGAAAGGGTGCACGCTGACTTTATTGCTGTTCATTTATAGCGGAGTCTGTGTGAATGGAGTGGAATCCACGAGAAGCGACAGCCGGATTCTCGGCGTGCGCCTGGAGAGGAGCGACAAGCCCGCCACGACCACCGATGATGGGATCCTACAGGTAACCGAGGATAGCAACATCCTGCTTAGGTTCTACGGACTGCAGATCAGCAATGACACCTGGTCACAGATTAAGTTCATAGAGCAGGGTGAGGACAGCAACGCTGACTTCAACAGGACTTGTGTTGATTTCACTAAAGACATCTCAATCGTAGCTAGTATGAATGTCAACAGCCAGGGCACATCAGGGGTGCTGGGGGTCAAAATTAAACCACTTAGGAAAAGCGAGTCCCAGAGGGATTATGGTCTGTGCATTAGACACAGCCAAGATGGAAAGTGGAACCTCCTGGGAGAGAATGATGGAAAGTTACGAGTGCTGGAAGAGAAGAAGTCACTACTTCCCATTTGGTTCCAGGTGATTTTGATCGTCTGCCTTATGGTGCTGTCAGGTATGTTCAGTGGGCTGAACCTTGGTCTCATGGCTTTGGACCCCATGGAACTGCGAATCGTGCAGAGTTGTGGCACGGATAAAGAAAAGAATTATGCACGTAAGATCGAACCCATTCGGAGAAAAGGGAACTACCTGTTGTGCTCGCTTCTCCTTGGAAACGTATTGGTCAACACCACACTGACAATCTTACTCGATGACCTGATTGGCTCTGGTTTGGGTGCTGTGGTGGCATCAACCATTGGCATCGTCATCTTTGGTGAGATTGTTCCTCAGGCGCTCTGCTCTCGCCATGGCTTGGCGGTGGGTGCCAACACCATCCTCGTCACCAAGTTCTTCATGCTTGTGACCTTCCCGTTGTCCTACCCAATCAGTAAACTTCTAGATTGTGTGCTGGGTCAGGAGATTGGCACTGTATACAACCGAGAGAAGCTGGTGGGGATGCTGAAGGTGACCGCGCCATACAACGACCTGGTGAAAGAGGAGATGAACATGATCCAGGGAGCTCTGGAGTTGAGGACTAAGACAGTGGAGGACATTATGACTCCACTCAATAACTGCTTCATGATCAACAGCGACACTGTCCTGGACTTCAACTCCATGTCTGAGATCATGGAGAGTGGCTACACCCGCATCCCTGTTTTTGAGGTCGAACAGACCAATATCGTGGACATTCTCTATGTGAAAGACCTGGCGTTTGTGGACCCAGACGATTGCACTACATTGAAGACCATCACAAAGTTCTACAACCATCCAGTCCACTTTGTTTTTCACGACACCAAGTTAGATTCCATGTTGGAGGAGTTTAAAAAAGGTATGTCATTTTTGTGTTTTGTCATGCTGTTGTTTGGGGTTGGAGCATGCTCCAATAGGTGTCAACTTGATAAGGGGCAAACTGGTAAACCAGAAACCAAAATTCTGTCATCATTTACTCTCCATCATATTGTTCCAATCCCACATTATTTACTTCTTTTGTGGAACACAAAAGGAGATGTTTGGCATAATGACAGCCTTTGAAAATGACTTTGAATTCACTGTCATTTCATCAATGAAAAATTATGCAATGACAGTGAATGGTGACTTAGACTAACACACTACCTGACATCATCTTTTGTGTTACACAGAAGATATCATGCAGGTTTGGTACAGCATGATGATGAGTAAATGATGACACGCACCCTCTTCTTGTAGCATCATTCACACTAATCTTAATTGGTCCCTATCCTTCTCTCCTCCAAGGACTGTCATGGTCAGTTGTAGGCTGTCTCTCCTCTCATCACAGTTTTGGGAGGCTGTTTTCCTCTTAAAGGGACAGTTCACCCTAAAATAAAAATGTGTCATTTATTCACCTTGTTGTTCTGAATCCCACGTGTCTTTCTTTCTTCCGTAGAACTCAAATTGAGATGCTAGGTAGAACGAAATGAACTGACAGCCTCAGCCACCATTTTAAAGTGACTTTGGCTGTTATTCTTTCAAATGTTTCCTTTCATGTTCCACAAAAGAGATAAAGGCATTCAGATTTGGAACAACATAAGCGTTTTGAAATGATGACAATTTTCATTTTTGGATGAACTATTCCTTTAAACTTTAAAAAGTCTGTAAAGTCAACCTTGAAACCCTTTTTATTAATACTCGTTATTGGTCGAAAATGTTGGTCTTAGTAGTTTTCAGTGGTGTAACTGTTCACTCATCTCATGATTCGGGTCGGATCACGATACTAAACTCACAGTTCAGTTCACGATTCTTTAAACTGAGCCTGAATCCAGAAAATTTGGGATTGTTTTTTTTACTTTAAAAGTATTCAGAAGTGTTCCTTTATTTAAAAAATGAGCTAAAAGTACTGTTCTTAAAAGTGCTAATTGATCCATCAGAGATGTACTGGGAACAGCCCACAACAGGGCAATGGTGACACCAAATGGAAATATTAGCTAATAATTCTGATATCTGAAAATACGGAATTATGTTAGATACACATGCTGCTTACATACTGTCACCGATTACATACATCAATTAAAATATTTTCAATTAAAATTGTATTTATCTAAAATAATATTGTCTCCGATTACATCTAAATATTATTTTCAAAAATACATATTTAATCGAGTGCATGCTTATCTAGTTAAATATTAATAATTTACTGATGCAATAAAATGGGACATGACATTTGTCATTAGGATTATATTACCCTAAAGCATTATTATGTATAATATTCAGTTATAGTAGATTTGAAAACTAGGAGATGTGTCACAGAAGTAAAATGGGTTGGAAACACCATTTTATCTTGACCTAATATTTTTTTAATCGCTAAGCAGAATTTTAGGATGTATTTTTAGCTGACGAATTGAACCATGGTTTCAACACAGGCTGTACTGAAAGTATGAGTAAGCATACTCTGTCTTAAAGCTGATGTAGTTTTTTTTCTCCTATCCCAGCTTATTATGCAGAGACAATTATACTTATTATAAGACATTCAGGGGAGCCTGGGTAGCTCAGCGAGTATTGACGCTGACTACCACACCTGGAGTCACTAGTTCGAATCCAGGGTGTGCTGAGTGACTCCAGCCAGGTTCCCTATAAGCAAACAAATTGGCCTGTTTGCTAGGGTGGGTAGAGTGTTTTGGAGCCTCCACATGCGCTATGTCTCCACGGTAATGTGCTCAACAAGCCACGTGATAAGATGCTTGGATTGACTGTCTCAGACGTGGATGCGAATGAGATTCGTCCTTCATCAGCTGGATTGAGGCGAGTCACTACGCCTCTACAAGGACTTAAGAGCGCCCTTGGGAATTACAAATTGGGAGAAATGGGTTGAAAAACTAAATAAGCCATTAATGTTCTCAAAAACGGTAAGCACCTTGATTCTTTTGCACTATGAAAATTGCTCCATTTGTGACCCACCCCAAAAACGTTACGCAACCAATGGTGTGAGTTGGGGGCAGGACTATCTCTTTGCTTGACCAAAGCTGTTTTGGAAACATTGTTTATTTTTGCAGTTTCTTTTGGTGGCAGCTTTAAACCCATGTATAAAATACTCTGACATTTAACCTTACTATGCTGTGTTTAGCTGATCACATGTGTTTGTTGTCATTAAAGTACTGTAGACATGCCCATGACAGTAATAATGATGAACAACTTTATTAAAGCATTATTCTCTGCGTTTTATGTCAAATCTTAAAAAGACATGTGCACAGCCCTTGCATATATTGGATTAGCCAGTAAGAACATTAGTAAAGATGTTTACATGCAATGCAAAAATGGGTAAAAATCGACCCATGTCAAAACAATGTTTTAATGTGTTTAATGATGACCAAACACGATGATGGCTTATTAAGCATAATCTGTATAAGAATGTGCATGTAAACTCACATGTGTGCAAGTTTTCTATCAACAGGTGTTGATTTGGGGACGGACTTTAGCTTTTTTTCAGGACAACAATCACATGAACTGTATTATTATGGAAATTGTGGAGCGCTGAGTGTATACTTCTGTATTTGGTAGCCTTTTAAATATGTCCACACAACTTTGTAATAATCAAAGGCATAATGTTTACAGCAACTTAAATATTGATTGATGGCCTATGTAGTAAACTTTTAAGTTACAGAATATAGTTACTGTGCTTACATTCCGGACTCATTATTCACACTAATTATTGCTCATTTACTATTACTATTTTACTACTATAGTCTATTAGCTAATCTATTACCCACCGAGTCAAAGGACAAAATGCATGCATCGTATGTGTGTCAAGGAGCACAATTATTGAAACTGAGGGCTTTTCAAGAATTCTGACTATGATGTGGCAGAATGTTAGTCAGAACCCAGATAGCACACTTGCATCTCCGAGATGTCTGTTTTAGATCTTTTCATCTGGAAAGCATCGTATTCACATTCTACTTAACATCTGCTGAACATAATGAAAAGATCTGATTTTCAAACATTATAAATCATAATGAAAATGTCTTATTGACATCCGAGAGGAAACATCTAATAGACCTATTGCAGATGAGCAAACAACCTAAAAAATATGGCTTCCAGATGTAAACACACACACATCAAATAGACGTTTGAGTGATGTATGTGTGCAATCAGGTAATGTTCCCCGGAAGAAAGAGAGTCATGTGGGTTTAGAACCAGATGAGGGTTAAGTGATGACAGAATTTTTTGGTGGACCATCGCTTTAACCAGGATTCTTGAAAAGCCCTAAATCTCAGTAACTGTGCTCCTTGACACGTATACAAAACACATGCGTTTTGCCCTTTGACTAGGGAGGGTAATAGATTAGCCACCAGTTACCAGAAGCTGTTTAGCCACTTGTAGCCATTTGTTGTCTAGATCAGTCTATTGTCAGTGGTTGACTTTAAAGTGTTGTTATTATATCAGGCTCTATGCATGTGGAAATAAGTTTCCTCTGCCCGATTACTCTTGGTTTAGGATGAGGAAATCACAAATTGTTGCATATTTAACTGTTATTTTGCAAGCTGTGAGTTATATGTGGTTAAATGTAGGAGGTTAATTGTCAGTGATCTCCTCTCTGATACTTGGCATTTGTGGCATAACGTTGATTACCACAAATTATTTAGACTCATTCCTCGAGGTTACTGTGAGGCACTTTCAAAGGAAGTGAATGGGGACAATTTTTGTAGGGTTTCAATGCAGAATGTAAAAGCACTTACATTAATTATTTTGTTAAACTCATGTTTAAATCGTAATTTTTACAGTTGTTTTGGGGTTGTTGACATTACACCATCATGGCAATGAAGTTGTAAAATTGGATATAACTTTACACAGAAAAGGTTACTAAGCGATTTTATCACACTAAATCATGTTTACACACACATTGTTTTTGTCTTGTGGCTATACCTTTTGAAATGGTGTTTTAACGTTTGTGGATTGTTCCCATTCACTTCCATTGTAAGTACCTCATTGGGACCCATATTTTTGCTTTTTGTAAAGAAATAGAGGGGCATATCATAATTATTTTTTGTGGTTATCAACATTATCCCACAAATGCTGTCGATTGAGCTTAACTTGCATCGAACCAGGAATATTCCTTTAAGGAGATATTAGGCAGAATGTCAACCTCAGGCTAACCTGAGGATAATATTCTGTTTACATCTCCATTTGTGTTCCACAGAAGAAAAAGTCATACTGGTTTGGAACAACATGAGGGATAACTATCCCTTCTAGACCTGTATATGAAAATATGGTGGCATAGCCCATTTCCCAGCCTTCACCAGTATTCAAAACAACCTCAAACATTGTGGGCTGTTACTCAGGTTAGCTTTCTAGCTCAGACACACAGAGAACAGTCAGAAAGAATTAGTATGAGATCCGACATGAGCTTGTCTGTTTTGAAGCATTTCCTGTCCTTTATGCAGAAGTCTTCACTACATCCGAATATCAATACTTCCTTACTATATAGTAGGCCAATGGAGTAGTATATCAGAATCCTCAGAATTTATAAAACAGTAAGTGAGAAATACCCGGATGACATACTATTTCCAGTGAGATTTACTATCTAATAATGTCACGGTAGCTGACTCATCGTCACGTTCAAAACGCTGGATTTTATGCGCTATTGCACACACGGCTCTTCTCATTTGTATGTGCAATAGCAAGAAAGTTGTTCCTTGTGCTTAAATGGGGCTTCTTTTTTTTTTTTTTTTTTTTTTTAACAAACCAGAGTGTGTATTTTCACAGTTGTTGTAATTATTTCATAAATTTGGGTCATGAGAAAATGCCTGAATACCTTAAAACTGTACTGTTTTACCAGCCGAGAAATGCATCCTTCATCAAAAACTGGACAAACTCTGACAGTACATGATGTCAGATGCAGCTTTCGTTTTACTGCACTGATATAAACAGACACTATCCACACTTCCTTTCCTCATGCACTTGCCTAGTGATGTTTATTCATACTCACAAAGCTGCACAGGTTTGGACTTCTACGTATGTAGCACTGTACCAAATGGTTTTAGTTATGTGTTATGTGTGACTGGATGGAGTAATATTTAAATGAGTGGTCAAATGTTATTGTTTTTTTCAGGGGTTGATTTATTGAAATTCATTGATTCATTTTTACATTTGATCACAAATCCTGAATATACTACCATTCAAAACATCTTATAAAATACTGGCTTGACTGGATTTATGTATCTGATGATTTTTAGAAACCGTTTGATCGAGGTTTGTTTCTTAAAGCTGATGTAATTTCTGCTGCACTAGTGCCGCTGAATGGAATTGCATAAATACATTTTTTTTTTTAAAACAGCTTTCTCAATACGCCCTTTGTCTTCTGTTGTTCAAACAGTCAGATAGTCACACCCCAACTCACACCACTGGTTGAGTAACATTGTTGGGTGGTTCTAAGCGGGTCGCTCAAAACAAACACAGGAATTTGTATAGTGCCACAAAGACACAGTGCTTACTGGTTTTAAGAAACAAATAGATGAGTTAGTGGATAGTGAAGGAAAAGCATCCAAAAAGTATACAGCATACATAGGAACTCCTCTTAGATTGCAACAGATTGGTTCCGGAAGTAAAAATCCTCCATAAAGGAAAAAATGATTAACAATAACTTGCCAACCTTTAAAAACAGACCTACCATGAACTCTGAGGTTGATGGTATATGCTTCTGCTGAACCCATCAGTCCAAATTATTTCCATTTCATAAAAAAATTAAAATAAAAAAAAGGTGTTTGATTTTTGAATTCCTGGTGAATAACTACACTATCCATTATCCTGAGGGAGAGAAACCAACAATCAGAGAATCGCTGTAAACAAACCGTGGCAAAAGAGCTCAGCAGTGTCCGTCAACTTCCATAATGCACTGCAGACGATGCAACCAAATAAGTCTCCCAACATTTTCAAACTACTCATATATTTGTATATATCTAAATAATTAGCAATATACTTTAAATATATTGATCCTGTACTTATAATCTTAAGATCAATAGTTTAATATTTTCCCATCATTTTTATTTCGATTCACAATGTTTCATGGATTGTAATTAGCTCATTAATGACGTTAAGTACATTGTACCTTGAGGCTTGTACCTTTTGTGTATTTGCCCGATTTTCAAATAATCTTTTGCTTCAAATCAAAGATTGTCATGTTGGGATTTACATTAGAGCTGGTTAGTTTGTTTCATGGCTTAGAACTCTCTTTCTATGGAAAAAGTGAATGCGGAAAATACTTCCAGGCCCAAGATGTCTGAACCCAAACAAACAAGTTGTGTCTTCTCTGCTCTGCTCTTTGTCAGGATGTGAGTTCCTTTAGGAATATCTTGCTTGGGCACATACAGTACGTGTATGCACGTGTGTCTTGTTGCGTATGCTATTCTGACGCAGCAAAACTTTAGGCATATTTCAGCTGAGTCACTGTTTGAATTTGGCTGGTCTTATTTCTGTCAACATTCTTACGGTAGAGTAGTTATTCAACAGATTGCTTGCAAGTTGGACCCGTTTCTTCATCCAACTATACAAATCATCTCACAGTGTAAACCCTTATGTTGTTATTACTGGCAAAATCAAGTTGTCTTAATTAAACTCAAATATCTATGTTCCTTGAACTTATTTTTCTTAAAAATCCATAGACTTTCAGATTGTAAGTGTTAACAACTCAAACTATTGATTACAAAATTGAGGCTAAGGGAAATACCCATAATGCCTTATGCATGAATTATATAATTATGTTTCTTTAGTTAAAGGGAACAGGTGGGGACATTTAAATAGTTGTATTTAAGAATTCATTGAGGTTTTAGCTCTTTTGAAGCAGTATTTATGTTGTTTTGTTGGAAATAGTTGTTTGTGTGATGTCGCCATTAGGGTGATCTGTGGCCCCTTTGGCCCCTGTTACTCATTGTGCATTTCAACTGAAGCACAGGTGTCTGTGCATTTATGTTATGAAATAAGTTTATTTAATGATTGACCTAGAATCAGTTATAATCCTCTTTATATAAGATGTTATTGTATGACCTAAATCTGAGACCATTCAATTAAAATTAAGTTGAAACAACAACATTTAAATAGCAAATCTGAGTTAAAAGAACAGACCGCACAAAAATAAAAATTCTCTCATTATTCACTTACCCTGATGCAATCCCAGATGTGTATGACTGTCTTTCTTTGGCAGAACACAAATGAAGTTTTTTAGAAGAAGATGGAGCTCTGTCAGGTCCATATAATGGAAATAAACAGGTGCCAGCACTTTGATGTTCCAAAAGTCAAATTTAGGCAGCATAAAAGTAATCCACACGACTCTGAAGCAAATCGATACGTTTGTGTAAAAAATAAATCGATAGTTAAAACGTTATTAACTTTTAAAAATCGCTTCCTGCCGGCAGCTGATGCAAAGCATGATGTAAGCGCGTCGGCGAGTTCACACTAGAATTCATAAGTGGTGATTATTTACAACAGAAGAATGAAGTCACGCGAGATTTCGGCCATTTCAAACTGCATCAGAGCCCTGGATGGAAGCACCAATTTTATAGTTAAAAACTTTTAATTATCAACTTTCTTAAATCTATCGATTTGCTTCAGAAGACATTCACTGATTGACTGGAGTCGTGTGGATTACTTTTATGCTGCCTAAATGTGATTTTCGGACCGTCAAAGTGCTGGCACCCATTTACTTCCATTATAAGGACCTGACAGAGCTCTGTCTTCTGAAAATCTTCATTTGTGTTCTGCTGAAGAAAGACAGTCGTATACATCTGGGATGGCATCAGGGTAAGTGAATAATGGGAGAATTTTCATTTTAGGGTGAATTTTTCCTTTAAGTCTACTTGCATCTAGTTACCTTAGCTTGAATAGTTAAGTTCATTCTATATGATCACCAAGTTAAGATAACTAAATTACACACGTTTTGGAGATGAAATTACTCTATTCGAATTGAGTAAAGTCAACGTATTGGGGTTTTCGTTGCAGACTCTGGAGTTTTGTGGCCCACCTACACGTATTCGAGGCCAATTACAGATCAGATCATACAGTCTAAGAGGAGAACATGTTTTTGTCCTACTTTTGCTAATTTATTTTGTTTTGGTCGGTTGTGCTAATTGGATTTGGCCAGCTTTCTGTCTGTATTGTCATGTCATAAGCCTCTCCGTATTCTAATAGGATCACAGTCTGTTGTGTTTCTGTGCACAGGCGTTCATGAATCTGGCTATAGTGTCATTAATACACTCCTCTCTTCCTATCCCTCACTTCCTGTCATGCCATAGATTGATTAACGCTGACTGTGCATCTGGTGTGTGTTTGTGTGTGTGTTAGAATTTCCTCTACTTCATGCACACATATACTTCTTTGATTTTTAGAAATAGGACAAAAATGTCATAACCATTAGTTTTGAAAATAACAGCATTTGCACTTTGAAATGAATGTGAGATATTCACTAGAATGTTTTAACACAAATTAACAGTTTTGTTTTCTTTCTATTGAATCAAAGTTTGATGGTATCACTCACTGCGCCTTCAATCACATATCTTTAGAACACAACCCAATACTTCATATAGATTCAAATATATATGGCACAAAAGAAGAGCACAAATATACATGTATTCCTCTAAAATACACTTTTCTACTACTGGATGTCCTCTCAGTAGGGAAAGGTTAATTTTTAAAATATCCCTTTTTTTTTTTTTACAGTTTTCACAGCTGTGCTCCTACTTGTAAACACCATGAGACATTTATGAAACATTTAAAAAGAAATAGGCAAAATTCAGCCCTCGTCCTGTTTTTCTATATTTCACCTGATTTAAGCTCAATGATAGTATGGTGGATAGTTTGATTATATAGGGGAGACTGGGGCTAGTTGTCACATGGGGAAATTGTCAAAAGTCCACTTGCCCAAATGTGCTTTCTCAAGGTTTTGTACGTTGGCTTCAAACAACTAGTTCAAAATCCTCTTTTAATTTAGAATCATTTTTGTGAATTCTACCCTATAAAGTACATTTTCACTATCTTCATATTTTTGTTATAGCTGGGTAAACCAGCGAACATACTGTAAACAAACCACACTGGCATTCAGGCAAGTGTCAACTATATGAATGTGGATTTTAACCAAAAGGTTTAAATGTGTTCTTAGGACACATGTATTTTTCATGAAAGTCAGGTTGAGGCATGTTGTCACACGTGTTTTATGTCATAAATTAAGACATTATTCTAGAGTTGACACATAGTGAGGGATAGGCCAGAGAAACCAAACATTTTGTGAGACATAAACTTTTAATCTAGCAGTTTCACTGCCCTGTTTTGGCCAGTTAACATAGTGCAGCAGTGATGTAACTGTGTGATGAGTTTTAGAAACTGACCATTAATGAAACTACAGAGACAAAAAACACATGTGCAACTAAAGGTGCCACAAAGTGATTCATTGCTCATGGGACTGAGGCTCAGTTTAGCAAAATGACTCCTTGTTAAGTAATGCCTTAATGAGATCATCCATGTCGTTTTTCCGTCACAACCTATTTTCTTTTGGACGCGAGTCTGTTAATGTATTTTTTGAAAGTGGTTTTAACAAGTCTTAAGTGCAAACACTGGCTGACTGCTTCGTGTACTAAAAATTAATATTTTACTCCTAGAAAGCCCTTGATTTCGAATATTGTGGCGTCTTTTTAAACTGAACAATCAGGCCTAAATACATAAACCATTAGAGGTGTAACCCAACCAAAAGTGACCTAACAGGTTTAAATCAAACCCTTTCGCCTCTGTTTGACAAGCCAAAATATGCCCATGTTGTGGATATAATAAGTTAATTTTCATCGTCGAAGGGATTTGTTTCTGCAAGACGCTGCTGGCTTGTGAAATAAAGTAAACGTTACAGAAGGCATCCACAGACAGTTCTCTTTTTAAGGAATTAAACTTTGCTTTAAGAGATCATGACTCACAAGATTTAGACAAAAATAAGTATGGGTGTCATTGTCTGACGAGTGAGTGAGGTGAGTGAGTGAGGTGAGTGAGTGAGTGAGGTGAGGTGAGGTGAGGGTGAGTGAGTGAGTGAGTGAGTGAGTGAGTGAGTGAGTGAGTGAGTGAGTGAGTGAGGATGATGTAATTTCTGTGAGAAACAGATTTAGATTTAAAGTCTGAAATTAGTTTTTCTTGTTGTCATCATGATTTTGGCTCATTTTCTACCATGCAGCATAATGCAGACCTGCTGACACATCTGCTCTGTTCCAAAGCCATGTTGAAATTATTTATTAATACACTGAATACTCAATATTTATAGAGTACGTTTTCTTGAAATTTATTTGTAGTCTTTTTCTACATCACTCAAGTTCAGGCTGTTTAGACTGCATGTGGTGTGCAGGCTTTATTAGCTACATCCTGTCACAGGCAGATTTTTTTCAGATTACTAACAGTGAGATGGCAGATACGCAGGCAAACTTTAACTCTTCACTCTCTGTTCACTAACCTACTATTGCATTAGAATAATTTTTTTGGGGAAATGGTGCCATGCGTTTGGACATTGTGATATGGTAATAGGAGTATGATGTAAACAGTGAACATGGTATATGAATATGCTAATTATTCAGTTCTATGGTTCAAAATCAAAATGTAAAGTTATTACAATCTGTCGCTATAGGACTGTTTTTTGTTTTTTTTGTAAGGGTCTTAAGTTTTGTTTTTATTAGGGTTACCTTTCCTATATATACTATGGGCCCTATTTTAAGAGTGCTATTGCTAAGCACAGTGCTATGCCATATTTTATAGACACCAAGTCAGTGGGCATGGCCATAAAGTTTTGGTATTTTCATGCAAGAATGAGCTAAGTCTAGGCACAAGTGGGTTTGGCAAAATTACACGTCAATGCGCTAATGGGCTAGGTCAAGTGTGATTTAATACTGAGGCTCTTTTCCGGCACCACCTGCGTCCTATTATATAGTCCATTCCCTGTTAAGCACCAGTAATATAAACAAAGACACCACATGCATAAGTTGGTAGTGCAAATGGACTATATGCAATGAATTAGAGGAATAGAAATATAGGTCCTTGAATGTGTAATGCTCCTTTTATAAGCATTGAAAATGTGGTTCAGGATATGGATGTAGGCTCCATTAAATTGTAGAGAATGGAAGTAAAATTAATCATTTTTATCTACTGACATACAAATCATAGTATTAACAGAAACTGTATAGGCACACACTTCTACCTTTCAAATTATTGAAACATGAAAAACATGAAAAAATGTATCCAAAAATATTTCTAAATTTAAATTACACAATCAAACGAAACGAAAATATAATACAAATAACGAACTGGTAAAAAAAATCCTACCCAAAAACAAACATCAATATAAACATCCATCTTCCACCGGCCCCTTTTGTAGTGTCTTAAAATCACTCTACGACAACAGGTGGAAAAAATACCAATATAAATTAGAAATATATAGAAATATTGTAAATATAATAATAATAATTGAAAAATAAACCTTGATCTATAGATAGTTTAACACAAATCTCATAGATATTTGTTTATTTAAAACGGCTACAACAGTGATTGTCATGGACATAATTTGAAAATCCACTATATTTTCATACAATGGACATGAACTTTCTTACCACTTGCTGGTGGAATCTCCAAACTTCAAATGCAGGAACTGAATTTAGACTGTCTGAAAACAGACGTGGCATTGAAAAGTCAGCGTAATGACCTATTTCTCAGGAACAAATTAAATTGCACCCACAGTTTGTGCACATACACCCACAGATAGTGCAAACACTACCAACCACGCACACTTGCGCTTTGCGCTGGCACAAAAATTGTGCTTCAAAATAGCATTCTCGTGAAAATTGGATGAGGCACCGTCTTTGCGGATATAAAAATACTCTATAATAATAGAGTCCTCTACATACTACAACACTTCCTGTCTAATATATAGGCTTAAACTACTAACATTCAGACTGTCCACAACTATATAGACTCCACATCGGTCACAGGATACTAATGGGCTCTACTGATACATCACATCGGTCACAGGATACTAGTGGGCTCTTCTGATACATATCAGTAGAGCCCACTAATATCCTGTGACCGATGTGGAGTCTATATAGTTGTGGACAGTCTGAATGTTAGTAGTTTAAGCCTTTATATTAGACAGGAAGTGTTGCAGTTTTGGATGTTAAGATGATCTTGAAATATTTTGTAAGTAAAACTCAAAATCCAATATGTTGTCGTGCATTTTGATTTATTATAAGGTTTGACTACTTATTCTGAATGTCAGTGCAGCATGGTGTTGTGTCTGTGTGTAACTTGTAGGCCTATATTGTGTCTGCTTTTTGTTTTGATGAACAAACTTTAGGATTTCCTGGTTCTTTGTATGCTGCACTGGCACAATAGACATTCTCAGTCTGTTAAACTGCATTAACCCTTAACTTGTCATTTGTCCTTGACACTGTTTGTGCAGAAGACCTCACAGTTCTGTGTTTTGTCTTTATATTGCTACATTGCTCATAAATGGGTCATGTTTTTAATTTGGTATCAACATGGTAAAAGCCAGAAGTAATTGGAGTACCATGTAAATACCGTAATAGATGAAAATGGTAGTTTTCTGCCATAGTACTTTTTTGTAAGGGCCTGTCTTTGTTTCTCTTCCATACTGTCAGCTTCATAGCCTCGCTCTGTCATAGAAAGCATTCGAACTCTTCAGTATTGCTATATTTATGACAGTGCACCTTATTTCAATCCCTGTTTCTAAATTTAGGTAGATTAGAATGTGTATTATTATAAATGTTTCTTAAAGAGTTGGATTATTGAATGTAAAACTGTACTTGTATCGTCTGTCTTTTGTGGAAAGTTTAGGACAAACATTTTGTTGTTTGATTCTTTTATGAATGTGTTCTCTGCTAAAAACCATTAATCTCAGTCATTGTAAGAGTAACTGACTCTTTTACGAATGTGTAGTGTCATGTCCACTTTTTGTAAAACAGCCAAGTAACGTATGTTTTGATTGATTTGACGATTTCTCAATTGATCTGATTAACCGCTATCTTCTCCTCCAGGTAAATCCCACTTGGCAATTGTTCAGAAAGTTAATAATGAGGGGGAGGGAGATCCGTTCTATGAGGTGCTGGGATTGGTCACCCTGGAAGATGTCATTGAAGAGATCATCAAATCAGAAATCCTGGATGAGTCTGATCTTTACAGTGAGTGGACACAGTCTAAATGAGTTTTTTTTAGTGTTGTGGATGCATGTTGTATTACGTTTTATATAAATTAAAATTAAATATCATATGAAGCACGCACATTTAAGAAGTACCGAATACACGTGCACAAATCAAAAACATGCACAAAAAAAAATTTGTTGGTTTAACTTAATTCAATCGTGGATCCACACAATGAAAATTTGTTTCTTTGATATGAAATTAAAATGTAGGCTCAACTCAAATACATTGTGTAGCAATAACCTAAATTAATTGAGATATCCTAACTTAAATTTGATCTGTTAATATAACTCTATTGAACTCTGTATCTTGTTTCTAGCTAGCAACAAACAAATTAGCATATTTTATATATCTTTTTGTACTGTATAACAAGTATGGTGCGGCTGTTTACAGATCCCCAATCAGTCATTATACTGATGATCCTCCAGTATTTGCTTTATAAGAAAAGCAAAACACGCTTATTTTCCCAACCTCAACATAACCATTATCTCCACACTTCTACGCAATGGTAACCTCCAAAAACATTAAACCTCACAAAAACGTCTTTAAATCCCAACATAACAAAAATGTAAACACTGACAAGTCTTCTACTAGTTTCAGTTTGCATAGAAATACATTAAAATAGCAATTCATTTTCAAATTTACTCACCCAATCCAGGACCCTGCAAAGAATGCTTGGAACTGGAAATCCCCTGCCCGGTTTTAGCAATACATGAATTGGTCTCATCTCAAACATAAATGTATTAAGTTTTTAATAAACGCATGTTTTAAGTTTATTTCAGGTTTAGCTTTTTCGATAGAGCTGCTTTCCCTTTTTTCATTGTATTTCAATGATAAAACCGTGATTAAGAACATTAAGGTCTGATCAAGAGCATTTAGCTCGAAACATCCAGGTTTTGTTCAGAATACAATTAAACACAATTCTCGGGAGCAACGTTGTGCTAACCTTGTATGTTGAGAAAGGGATAGTTCCTGCAAAAATGTAAATTCTGCCATCATTTGCCTTGTGTTCCATATAATACATTTTTGGTAAAAATGGTATATGGGTTTCGAACAACGTGAGAGTGAGTAAATAATGGCATTTTTTTCTTCTTTTGCATGAACTTTCCTTTTAACACTTCATAGGCTAGATCAAAACATAAGTACAGGATTCTTAAAAACGAAAAAAAAAAAACCTACACTTTTTTACACTTCCTGTTGCTGGGCTGCATCTATACCAATTCACATGCAAGATTGTGACATGCATAGCTGCCTCTTACAAAATCACAGAGACACAAACTTTACACATTTTAAAGAACTCCTACTCATGATTTTAAGGGTTTCATGGTGGAGTTAAAATATTATTAAGATTTATTATAATTTTATTTGTTTGTCATTATAATATTGTGCATATAGCATAATAAATAGTATGTAGTGTATAATATACAGCACAGTATTTACAGCACTAAAAGCTCAAAACCTTCAAACATGAAACCTTCTCCTGTGTTTTCTGTTGTGAAACCTGTTTTCAAATGTTTAACTATTTATCTCAATTTCAGACAAATTCATACTCTGAACTTTTTGTGAATATTCTGTATTTTCAGCTGATAACCGCAACAGAAAGAAAGTGGCACACAATAAGAACAAGCGTGACTTTTCTGCCTTCAAACAAGAGAGTGAATCTAAAGTCAAGATCTCTCCTCAGCTGCTGTTGGCCGCTCACCGCTTTCTTGCAACAGGTAAACAACCAGTCGCAACCATCCCAAGAATGACTGTAAAGCATGTGGCATTACGTCCTCCATGCCATCATGACCCACAATAAGTTAAAATATGTAGTGTTGTTGTCACTTTTGATCTCTGTTATCAAGGCCTAGTGTACTGTAAGTCAGTACAATGGATTGTGAGTAAAACAAGGGCTGGTATTGAGGTATATAAGAGGGAGATTAGGAGAACATACTTTGTCAGTGTGCTGTCAGCTTAGTGTCATTATTATAGAATGAGAAATCTACATTAGTTAAAACCATTAAGAATTTGATCTCCTGTTTATATGATTTTAGGTGACAAAATGCAATTTGGATGGCCTTTCTGATTATATTTTAGTAAAACATGAGTGTATCTCAGTGTTTCCCCTTGGATTTTTTTGTTGTGTGCACATCCACAAGCCCACAATGCCAGACCTCAATTTGTGTGTGTTGGTGGAGGAATAGCTTAAAACGGCCTAAGAATCATTATAGATGGGTTATTCTTGTTTATCTTGTCATGTGTTTTTATTTACTGCGAGCTTTTTACAATTGAAGGGCTCAGGAAGCCCAGATAGCTGTAGTATTAACTGTCCAATAACTAAATCCTCAATGCATATTACTTGCACTTTGTTTATTAAACATAAATACAAATAGATAATATAAACCAGGGGCGATGCTAGGATTTTAATCTTAGGGGTCTCAGCCCCCAGTGACATTAGAAAAGGTGCACATTTAATCCATTCCACACTGCTGCATAGATGATATTTAGTTTTTAAACTGTGTTTTTACATCATTTAAGCTAGCCAGCAAATATACATTCATAATACTGTATAATAAACATTTATAAATGTATAAAAATAAACGAAATCGCTTGAAGAATACTGACAAACCATAAAATATTGTAAATGTCTATTTATTGGCAATATGTTTCATCTGTCTTAAGCGTTCCTATTTGTTCTCCATTTATTAACAATAATTATAGAACATGAATCAATCATTTCACAACTTCTATAGTTTAAATTTATGTCAAAAACTCATTGCTACAATAAATGTCACATTTATTGCATTTTCCCCACAAATGAAAACAAAGCATAGCTATCATTTTGTGAACTGCTGTGCATGACTATACAAAAAGACAACAATATTAGCCTAAAAATAATTATAAGTGATTCAATTATGTCCTGATGTCATCAGTCACTTTTACCCATTCTTCATCGAGCCACTTTCTCTCCTTGTTGAACGAGATTATCAAAGTAAACAAATGACATGCCCTACTCCTCTCCTTCAGTCGGTCAACAGATCCTGATCCTCACTTGTTCAGTGAAGCGGCATATCGTTCAGTGGGTCAAACCAATTAATATTGTCCTTCGCAGTGCGCACTTGAATGCTATTGGCTTGCGCTTTAGTCTTTACAGGCAACAAAAGCCAACTTTTAAACTAAAGCTTGTTTGCTTTGAAAGGAAGAGACGTCAGTGTATGGAGGTGAACGAGAACGATTTGTTCACTTAAAAGATTCATTCTTATTCATTCACGAATGATGCATCACTACTGCGCACATATTAAAGAACCATGTGAAATTTCAGCAGCGGCATTCATAATTTAGCAGTGGAGGTGTGCCATGCTGAAGGCAAATAGGGGAAACACTATTTCTACTTTCCATATATCTGTTTTGACTTGCTCTACTATTTGAATCCTTTTTCACATTTAGATTTCTTCAGACACTTTCAAGGTGTATATATATATTCATTATGAATGTTTCATGGTAATCAAACCAATGACCTTGGCGTTGTTGGTACCAGTTGAGCTACAGGTAATACTAGTTCAAATGTATTTGTACATGCTCTTTCTATGCCCTTTTCTGTGTCTTTGCAGAGGTTAATTTGTTCAGTCCATCTCAAATATCAGAGAAAGTTCTTCTTCGAATCCTTAAGCACCCTGATGTGATCCAAGAGATCAAATTCAACGAGAACGACAAGCGATCAGCTCACCACTACCTTTACCAGCGCGGCAAACCGGTGGACTACTTCATACTAGTACTGCAGGTAACAGCACAATCTGAAATGCTCCAACTCTGGGGCCTGCTGTAGATTTAACTGCTGCAGAATCCGGGCTTTTAGGGATCCTAAAGCCAATTAGGCAGGCGAGGTGTTTTAAGCTGTTTAAGACCGCAGGCTTTGGCATGGAGCATTGACATCTGGTTGGCATTTCATTCTGGTATCACATTGCAAAGATTTTAATAGATTAATTTAATATTAATTTTACATTTAGATTTAAATACATAATATAATAAATCTAATAAAATATTATAATAAATGTAATTAATAAATTACATTTCTGTAAAGCTGCTTTAAAACAATATGTATTGTGAAAAGCGCTATACAAAAAAAATACTTGACTTAGCTAACCTCTTGCTTTTTCAGTTCCTTTTTAAGGAAAGGAAACAAAAAGTGATTACGTTTTTAAAATGTCATGGCACAATATGATTGTTAATTAATGGGTCTATTTTTCACCCACAGTATCTACTTTATATTTCGTTTTTTTAACCCTTAATTGCATGGGAATTTCATAAATCAAACACACTTATATATTCAGGTTTTTAGAGACCCGGCATGGATATCTCTCACAAATTGGAGACGCAACTGGCTGTCAAAAACATATAGAGCTACACATAACACAAAAAATACACATAAGCTGCACATGTATTTTCTCAGGCACTGTCTGAGTCTAAATAGATGTCAAGTCATTTGTATTTGTAAAGCACTTTTCAAAACACACATAATTTAATAGCAGCTTTACTGAAGATAAGACTGTAATATCTATAAAGTCTGAGAGTCATCATTATGTAGTTTGATTAAATTTGATTGTAAATTGTGTATAAAAATAAATAACTATATAATTGTATTTAGAGCCCCCAGTTAACAAGCCGAAGATGACTGTGGCAAGGATTACAAAACTCTATGGGCCAGTTCCCCTCTTGCTAAACAGCATGTATATAATGCCAATATTAGTTATTTGTAAACTTAAGTGTTACTTTTGTAAGAACTGTAAGTTTAATAACTAATGTCTTTGAAGTCCATCCTGGATTAGCTGCAGAAGTTCACATAGATGCAATTGTCCTTTGTTAGTTGGCTGATGAAGGCCTTTGTTGGCAATTCATTTATAGTCCATGTATTCCATTTTAAGAGTGTAGTCCAACAATAGACCGAGGTGATGCAGGCAGAGATCAGGGATGTGCATCAACCGGCAGTTAATTCCAGTGAGATCTATCATAAGTGCAAGGTTCAGGCAGTGGCATATGAAGTAACCCATGTCTTATGGTTGGAGTTGGCATCAGTTCATCCTCTGAAGTCCATCGTATTAGACTGAAGTGATGTTTGGCTTGCAGCGGCTGCTATAAGTCATCATCACACTGAGACACGTAGCAGTGGAGTCAGACACCAAGCAGGAATGGAGCTGGATCCAGCTGGTTCTGGTGACCTCGGTATATGAATCCAGAGGTTGAAACAAATAGAATAATATTAGCGTAAATGCCATTTACGTTTTTTGCGGAGTTATAGATCATGATAAATATTTCTGGTTCTGGCAGACCTAACTAAAGCAGCCTAGTTGTGAGTTGATTAATAAATTAGATGTATGCCAGGCTAAATAGATGAGTCTTTAGTCTAGACTTAAACTGAGTGAGTGTGTCTGTGTCCCGAACAGTGTTAGGGAGACTATTCCAAAGCTTTGGAGCCAAATATGAAGGGATCTACCTCCTGTTGTGGATTTTTATATTCTAGGAACTATTAAAAGACGATTGTAATGAACATGATGGTATAATATATAGTGTGGTAGGTACTGTGGAGCTAGACCATTCACAACTTTGTATCTAGTTAACACATTTTTTAATTAATACAAAATTTTACAGGTAGCCAATGTAACTACGATAAATTTGGGCTAATCTGATCATATTTCTTGGTTGTAGTCAGCACTCTGTCTGCTGAATTTTGAACCGATTGAAGTTTATTTATTGAACTTGCAGGACATCCTCCCAGTAATGCATTTCAATAATCTAGTCTTGAGGTTTGGTCTTAATAATTAGCTTTTTGGCATCAGCAACCGAGAGCATGTGTCGTAACTTCGCAATATTTCTGAGGTGGAAGAATGCTGTTCTACAAACATTGTACATTTGACTTTAAAAGGAATAACAAATACAACACCTGCACAATTTACATCATTTCAGTAGTACATCCAAATGACAATAGTCGTATCATATTGTTCATGTGTTGTACTTGCTATAGTTTACTTCCATGTTGTTTCTTTATCAAATAGTAGTGTCAAATGTAAATCAAGTCAGTCACTGTAACATCAATGCCACCTCGAGAAAGAAATAACATGTATAATATATGTGTGTGTACACCCATATGAAATACTTATAAATCACCATTGTTGGACAGAAAATAATAAAATAAAATAGTTATGTGATAATTTATGGAAGTGCAAAAAAATAAAAATAAATGACCCTTACACACCTAGGGTCTCTAAAGACCCTATGCACTTTGGTACCTACATTTGTTTTGCATTTTGTATGTGTGTGTGTTACACTATTTATAAGAGACAGAGGAATGTTAAAGATGTGTGGGCACAACTCCAAAATATGGATGACTTTCAGGTTTCAGAATGAGGTCTCTGGTCACTATAGACCTGAGGCATGCGTTTAAGGGTTAAAGTGACTAGTCATATTACTCCAATACTAAAATGATAAATAGTTGGCCCATAATATGAGTTAAAGTAACATGTTTCAGGTTTTGTGTCAATAAAACCGTACGGTTCATTGTTTTCTCATATTATGGGTCGACTATTTATCATTTTAGTTTACCTAAAACTTTTATTTTAGTAATTGGTGATATTTGGATTGCTCTGACTCTAGTTCAGGTCAGCGTTAGTTGTTTGATAAACTATATAGATTTATGATATGTTAGGAATAGCTTATACAGTATCTCTAGCCATTGTGAACTAGATACATGTGGTGTGTTGAGCAGAATGCTAATGTTGCTGTCTTTAGTGTGAAACGTAAAACAAATTTGATCAGACCTATTTAGATAGGTAACCAAAGAAATATACCTGAATTGCATCTGTTTCTTATAAAGAAATGCACCAAATATAGTGTAACCGTTACAATGAAGTAGCAATAAAAGCCTTTGGTAAAGGTCATTGCCAATAAAGCATTTTTAGCTACTAAATATAAGTCTGCCCATGCTTTTCCCATCAGTAAGCTTGATTATGTGAAACATTTGTTTACTTTCATACGTGTGTGTGTGTGTGTGTGTGTGTGTGTGTGTGTGTGTGTGTGTGTGTGTGTATATATATATACATATACACACACAGCCGTGGCCAAAAGTATTGGCAGTGACAAATTTTGTTTCGCAAATTCTTCTGCTTCAGTTGTTGTGGTGTTGATTCACATTGTTTCTAGATTATTGTGCAGAGTGATCAGATGCATTTTAAATAATTGCAAAAAGCTTCATTGGCCAAAAAATGTACTTTATCACAAAAACCCTGGCACAAAAAGACCAGCTAACATAATTTCACTAATCATATCAGTACTAGGCAGGTGAAATTACTATCATTCTGATTGGATTATAAGAGCAGAAATTTTGCTATAAAAGGAGGGAAGAAGTGCTTCCAATCATTGTGTTCTTGTTAGCAATGGTTACCTCTAAAGAAAGATGTGCAGCCTATATCGGTATGCATTAAAATGGCCTCACATGCAAGGAAATTGCTGCAAAGAATATTGCACCTGAAAGAACCATTTACCGGATCATCAAGAACTTCAAGGAGAGAGGTTCAACTGCAGTGAAGAAGGCTTCAGGACGTCCCAGAGTGTCCAGCAGGCGCCAGAATCGTGTCACCACCAGTGCAGAGCTTGCTCAATATTGGCAGCAGGTTGGTGTTAGTGCATGAGCACGCACAGTGAGGTGAAGACTTTTGGACAATGGTCTAGTGTCAAGAAGGGCAGCAATGAAGCCACTTCTCTCCAAGAAAAACATCAAGGACAGACTGAAATTCTGCAGGAAGTACAAGGATTGGACAGCAGAAGACTGGTGCAAAGATATTTTCTCTGATGAAGCCCCCTTCCGACTGTTTGGGACATCTGGAAAATCGATAGTCTGGAGAAGAAAAGGTGAACGCTACCACGAGTCCTGTGTCATGCCAACAGTGAAGCATCCTGAAACCATCCATGTGTGGGGTGAAATGGCTCAGAGATCATTACATTGAAATTTTGGAATCGTGGCCAGACAACTCCCCGGATCATAATCCCATTGAGAACCTGTGGTCAATCCTCAGAAGGAGAGTGGACAAGCAGAAGCCCACAAATTGTGATCAACGCCGAGTACGAATAAGTCAAGAATGGATCGCCATCAGTCACGGATTTGACCCAGATGCTGATATCCAGCATGCCAGAGCAAATTGCAGATGTTATGAAGAACAAGCGATAACACTGTAAATATTGACTCTTTCCATATATTGAATGTTTTTGCCAATAAAAGCCTTTAAAACTCATGAAATGCTTATCATTGTTTTCCAGTATACCATAGAAACATGTGAAAAATAATTTACAAATACTGAAGCTTCAAAATTTGCAAAACACTAAATTGATGTCACTGCCAATCCTTTTGGCCACCGCTGTATATGAGGGCTGAAACAATTAGTCGACGTTATCGACAACTTCGACAAGAAATGTCGCAGTATGCTGCTGCTAGATTAATAACATGATGGATGGCGACGTATTGAATCATAATATACTGTAGCCTCTGTGTCACGTGTGTTATTGTGTGTGTGTTGTGCAGTGTATTGTGTGTGTTAGTGTGTTATCTTATTGTGAAGTAAATCTGTGAAATGAAGCTCTGTTAAGAAGATAGAATTTGTTTTTGTGAGTTTAAAGAAGGATCGAAGTGAAAAAAAAGATGAGAGTGTAGTCTTAGCCCATTATACACTGCAACAAAGTTTTTGATCAGTCTTTTTTGGCTTGTTTTCTAAAAATAATATCTAAAACAACATACATTTACATTAGTAGCTATACTGCAGAAGAAAAAAATGTTATTGGAGAATGTTGAATAAAATAAAATGTCTAAAAACAGATACATTTACCTGAGAAGATTTGGAAAACTAGACAAAAACTCCTTTTTTTTTTTTTTTTTTTTTTGTGTGTGTGTTATTGGAATTCAGTGAATGCCATTTAGAGATTTAATTTTAATTAAATGACATTTTACGTTTAATACAACCTTTTTAATTCTAGGCACAAGCTGAATAGTTGGTTAAGAGCTAATGATTAATCGTTGCAATAATCAACTGAATAGTCGAATAATCATTAGATTAGTCGATTATCAAAATAATCGTTAGTTGCAGCTCTAATACAATAATTATTTTCTTTTCTTATAACGTTTTATATATATATATATTTATTATATGACATTTTGGGCAGATTCTTATACAATCACCATTCACTTTCAGTGCATCTTTTTATCATAAAATGAAATCAAAGGGAGAGTTCACCCAAAAATTAAAATTGTCTCATTTACTCACCCTTATGCCACCCCAAATGTGTATGACTATCTTTCTTCAGCAGAAGAATATCTCAACTCTTTTGGTCCATACAACACAAGTGAATGGGTGCCAACATTGTGAATCTCAGCATAACAGTAATCCATATGACTCCAGTGGTTAAGTCAATGTTATCAGAAGTGATATGATAGGTGTGGGGAGCAGATATTTAACAATATTTAAGTCAATTTTTACCATAAATTCTCAGTCAATGTCCACTTTCACTTTCACATTTTTGTGTTTTTGGTGATTCAGATTTTTCATGTATACAACCCCTATTGGGCACAGAGAAGAATTTCTAGAAATATTGACTTCAATATTGATCTGTTTCTCACCCAAAACTATCATATATCACTTCTGAAGGTAAAGATTTAACCACTGGAGTCATGTGGATTACATTTATGCTCCCATGTTCTTTTTGGAGTGTCAAAATTTGGCACCAATTCACTTTCTTTGTATAGACCTTCAGATCTGAGATATTTTCATAATAATCTTAATTTGTGTTCTGCAGAAGAAAGTAATACACATCCTGGATGACATGATGGTGAGTGAGTAATGAGAAGTTTAATTTTTGTGTGAACTTTTCCTTTAAATTATGACATTTGATGAAGCTCAGATAATTTTTTTTTAGGAGCGATTCATGCAAAAATCCAGATTAGTTTTTAAAGATACAAGTTGTACTTTTTCCCACCGTGTTAATCCCCAACGATCCTCCATCACGTATTCCCTCATTCATTCTCTCACTTTATCTCAGGTTTGTTATGTTGTTTTTAGCTTCTAAACAATCATTAGACCATTCAGCTAATGATGGCTAAACATCTCATGCACAATTCAATGAATCACGGACCCCACACATGGTGTCTTTACCCATGAACATGCAAAACCACAACAGTCCTCCAAAGAAATGAGGTGTTAAGACAAAACCACTTTAATGACATCAAATCAGCACAGATGAAAAGTACACGAACAGTACATGAAACATCTATTTTGTCTCTCTTAAGAGTGTTGAATGATCTTTGTTCCTTGAACTGTAATGAATTGAATTTGCGCTCAAATGTCTGACTTCGGTTTACAGCAGTGTAGATTATTCACTGTCAGAAGGAAATTCATTAATAGGATATGAAGCGCACACTAGCAGCAGTTTGAGACATCTGTTTGTATGTTTGTTATTTATTATTTAAAGCAGCCAGATGATGTGTTTGTTTAAGCCGGATGTGCTGTATATTATAATTCTTATTTAATACATTTAGTGTGCATGCAAGTAGACTTTCCAACATGGAGACCTTTCTTTCCTGGCATCAGTTAAAGACGGCCTCCTGCCAGACTTCAAGCTGAGTGGGCCGAGTGACCTTAATCAAATATTAATTCTGCTTTCTCAGAGGTGTCAGGCTTTGTGTTAAAGATCCAGAACACCTTTTCTGTTGTATTGCTGTGCATATCTGCAACAATGACTGTCTCATCTAAAACAAACTTAGCTTAAATAAAAAGAAGGTTTCTGTACAATAATAAAAAATAAATAAAAAAAGTAATTAAGACAAAATAACATGGAAAAAAAAATCTAAAACCTACGTTTAAGACGAACTGGAATGCAAGACAAGGTGAATATTTTAATGTTTCATATGTGTTGTCTTCAATTTAGGCTTTAGGTGCTTTTTATTTTTCCAATTTAGCCAAGTAAGGCTAACTAAAATCCCAGACAAAATTGTACCTCTATATTTATGTACGGTTTTCTTAAATTTGAGATTTTAGATTTTGCTTTTAAAAAAGGGATTTTTCCCTCAAAGTATGAAACCTAAATTTAAGACAAACTGAAATGCGACACAGGAAAAACCTTGTGATGTTTGTTTATTTATTTATTTATTTATTTTTGTCACAGGTTTTTTGCTTTTAAAAAATCTAATTTGTAGAAATTTAAAGATAAACTATGATTCAAGAAAAAGTTCAGTTGTGTTGAATCTTTTAAATGTAATTTTGTGATTGGTCAGGATGATCGATTAGTCTGTTAGTGAGGTCGACTACTGATTTTATCTAAAAAAATAAATAAATACAAATTATAGCTTTATTTTGTTTTATCAGCAGTTAGAAAAAAATATGAAAAAGTGTCTGATTGGAATGGACCCTAAACCTGCCAAATTTAGGGGCTCCCTTAAGACCAACTATTCGTTCAGACCACCCATCGACTAATCAGTTTTGGAAATCTAGTTTTGTACATCCCTTGTTTCAGCTGGAGTAGAGAGAGGTTGGCTGCAGTTTTCTAATCTTTGCACAAATACTTGGAGATGATTGCTCACCCTCACCACAACGTGAGAACTTTTGTTAGTTACTTAGACAGAGGCTTGTTAAACACAAACATTGTCATTTTTAAATGCGTGCTTTGCCTCCCACGTTATATATGAATGATGAAATTAATTATTGACTGTACTGATGGTTAGAAGAGGTTATTTAGTGATGTAACAGTACACACACAAACTTCTGCATGTACATGCACAAAGAAACAAACATTATCTCTCGTCTTATTTATATATAGCCTGTTATTGCAAACTTACCATGTGTGTGACAAAACTGTCAAGTTAACAAAGGTAAATGTATGTGTGTAGTGTTATTATCATTAATGAAAACTAAATTACATTTTTTTCGCTAGCTGAAATACAAATGAAAACTGATATGGTTGTAAAATCTGAAACTAAACTTGTTTTTGATTGGTAGTATATTATAAAACTTTTAAACCTTTACATACCCCTTTTATTAACTATTGAAATGCCACTAGATGTAACTCAACTGAAAATGTTAATAGACGTTAAACATATTTAAATAATAGGCTGCTTTAAGTGTAGTATTTTATTTCTGCTAAAACTGATGTAATTTCTGCAGCACTAGCGCCACCAAATGGAATTGCAAAAATAAATAATGTTTTCAGAACAGATTTCTAAATACAGCCCCCTTCTGCCTTTGATCAAACGCCCCCAACTTACGCCATTGGTCGAGTACATTTTACAGTCTGTCTTAAGTTGGGTCGCTCAAAACAAAGAGGAATTTTTATAGCTCCACAGAGACACAGTGTTTTCAGTTTGTAAAGTTGTCTCTGTATATTAAGCTGGGATAGTAGAAAGTACTTTAACAAAGTAATGAAAAGTAAACTTTAGTGACAAATTGAAAATTAAAATACAAATAAAAACTTAATTAAAATCCCATACTAGGCTACAGTTTCGGGCTACATTTAGGGTGTGGTTTAATGTTCATTTAAAGTTATTATAATTATCTTTATATAAATCGACAGTCCATGCTGCCCTACAAAGGCAAAACGCCAAAACTGTAGCAGCACTGAAACAGACAAATTTCTTCTTTTATTGTCCAGCCAAATATGGATTATCACAGTTTCACATTTTCATCACATAGAAACCAGATTTAGGTCAGAACTCAGTTTTGACTAAATATGTAGTTACTGCGTTGTGACTTTGCTTTGCAGAATGGTGTCATTTAAATGGCAAAGGGTGTGTGTGTGTGTGGGGAGATATTTGTGAGAATTGGTTAAATGAGATTGTTGATTGTTGACATTTTAAGGAGTGAAATGCTTTGTGAAATGTGTTTATGATTGACAAATGTGAACTTTTTCCTTTGCAAGTTATTGCGGCCCCCCTCACAGCCATGAATTTGTAAGTAGCACAAGGTCAAGACATTCTATTAAAAAAACTGTCCGTGTGTGTGTGTGTGTGTGTGTATACACTGTTCGTTCATGAGGTCTCGGTCAATTCATATATTTGTGAAAGGAGATCAATCTCATATTTCCAGGAAAACAGGATTCACTCTGGCAGCTGCATTACTCTGCAAAACAATCCCTCTACCTTGATCGGTCTCTGTTTGTGTGTATCAACATTGTGATCACGATGCATTGTGCACCTCATTGTGTGGACATCAGTCACTCGGTGGTATTTGGCCCCTCTCGTGTGTGTGTGTGTGTGTGGGAGCTTCATTGTTGTTTGAGAGGGGATTTACTGTGCTACAGTTCTCACATTCCTCTTGACGAGAGCTCACACACTCTTAGCGTTTTAATTCACCCATGGCCTTCTCAGTCTGTTTAACGGTTATTTGTTTTTCCCTTTAGGTTCATTTATTCCTCTGTCTACAATTTGGGTTTCTGTACAGGCCTAGGGATGACCCTTCTGGAAAAATTACTTTAATTCAACCATCCAAAAATGTTTGTCCTTGACTTAAAACTTGTCTAGGAAACTGGTCTTGGGGTATTTCACCTTTTGGTTTAAAGTAGGAGTAAGGCTCATGTCTTTGTCCATGCTTTTATTTAAAGAAATGGTTCAGAAATAAAATTCTCTTTTCCTGAGATTTTGAAAAATGGTTCTTCCATGCAACAAAAAGATATTGTGAATTGTGACAGTCAAGCTCCATATAAATATATATATGTAATCAAATTCAATAATTACAGGGTGAAATATTAATGTAATAGTTCATCGAGTGTATTTTCAGAAAGATGTGTATGTTTAAACCTACAGTTCATGCAACTGTTGTTAGGGCCACCAGTTGGACTGGTTTGTTTGGTTAAGAAATATGCTTGTCTAATGATGTGTTTGTGTGTGTGTGTTTAACCAGCCAGAATCATTCCCTCTTTCTTTGTGCGCAGGGCCGTGTGGAAGTGGAGGCTGGGAATGAAAATATGAAGTTTGAAACCGGACCCTTCTCTTTCTATGGAGCCATGGCTCTTAGTGCACCGACACTTGGTGAGACAAATGCACACAATGTACATCACATGCAAAATAACAAAACAAATAAATCCATCTCCTTTTCATCCTTAAACTCCCATCTGCTTCATACAGAGGCAAAACGTGTTTGGATACTTGACCCACTCTTAATAATGTTTCAATGTCATTGCATTAGATAACAAATATCAAACCAAGTTGTCATTATTTTAAGTTTGCACAAGCACACATTTCATTTTTTTTTTTTTCAAGTTAGGTTTGGTTTTAAAAAAACATTTATAAGCTACATATTTCATTTAACATTTAAGACAAAATATATATGGGCACTTTCTAGTTGTCAAATGTTAGAAGATGGAAGATGAAGTTAACCCTTTAAGTTCTTAGTGTGTTTTTAAAGATTTCCTGTTTCAGTTGCATACCCAAAATTAAAGGCTTATAAATCGACAAACAAACAAGGATGGTCAAGTGTTTGGTATCATTTTATAGTAAATATTTACATTTTGTTAATTATATAGATTATGATAAATTCTGAGACTCTTAGCCTAAGAAACTGATGAAAAATCATAAAAAAACTTTTTTCTGATTTGAAATTAGATATCGCTGGATGTAAATAAGGTAGCTCCAAAAAACTGCTTTTGTTTAGTTTCCAATCATGTCAGCTGTAACTGCATAAAATTGTGATATGATTTGACTGTCTGGAGGTTCAGGAATGAGGAAGTGGGAGACTGTGATTTCAACTCAGGAATGTCACTTTTATTGACACACAATACGTTCGCTTCAGTGCGCAATGATATAGCTTAATACAAACAAAAATTTCCAAAATCGCTGCAGCAACACACACAAACAGCTTCTCAGCTGGGCTCTCTCGGTCTCGACTGCCCTGTCTGTTTCCTCCCCTTAAAAGCTCCAATCACTCCTCACTGAAACACAAGACAGGTGTTAAGCACAGGTGCCAATTCACCACTCCCCCCCCCGCACGCTTCACTCACCACAGCACGGCGCACAGCTACGACCCCAGCTCAACAACGACAAAACAATCAAAAGTTATAGCATTAAAAATAAATATTTATCCAAGTGTCCAAATGCCTATCCAAACAAATAAAACATAATAATTGTACATATGAACTTAATTACACATGCAAATACAACAATGACTAAAGGTATGCTCTTTCTTTACGAGATCTCATTCAGTTCCATTCTGTGTCATTTCAGCCATCATTGAATCTGTGTCATGTTTTTGGCGCCATATGTAATTAGAGTGAACAATCTTCTCTTCCCGTATTTGAATGACTTCCACCTCTGGTTGCAGCGATCTGAATCCTAATACGATTTATTTAGTATTCCATGACGCTGGACAACATACTACATCATTTCCGATGGAGTCATCTGCTCAAGGAAAGCTAATGCATTTTTAGCCAGCTAGCACATTATGTATTGGATATTTTATGTTCCGTTTCTTATCCGTGAAGTTATAAGTGGAAACGTGCCATATAAGCAACACCTGTTTACATGTAGCATGTATGTCAAAGGCATATACTTAGCTATTGCTCCATATATTTTTGCGAGTAAATCAAACAGGTTGGTTGTATTCTACCTTTTGAGAGCTTTCCAATCACATATGACACATCGCTATTTGATCAGTTTGATGTTTTTACCGATTACAATAATATGTGCAGTGCAAAATTATTAATAAATTGTGCAAATTTCAAAGCACATGTTAAATTTTGGTCATAATTCCTACATACAACGTAAAGTACAGCTTATAAGATTTAAAACGATACCTAATTTGTGTTGGTCATGATTATAATTATTAATATTTTGTTAATAATTTTTTTCTTGCGGGCCCATCTGAGCTTAAAGGGTTAATGTAATGAACTGCACCTTTGGTTACTCTAGGACACCTGTGTAAACTTGAGTGGAACTGACTTCATTCATCTACTCAAATTAAGTTGGTACAAGTTGGTTAAAATTATTTGCAAAAATGGCTCCAAATAGTGAAGTTATGACAAAAGGTCTAGCATCATTTGTTTGTAGATGTCACTTGGCTTCATATTTTGTTAGCTTATGCGATTACTTTTAAAGTGTCACATTTTGAGGCCACTGTAGATATTTTTGCATGGTGGAATTTGCATAAAAAGGGATTCTGTAGGAAAACAAACACCTCTAATATTCACCTACATGCGCAAATATATACTTCATATTCTGTTGCTGTCCCCTCACAGCTGTGGGTTTGTATAGGTGACTTCAGGTCAGCATGGTCTATTTAAAGCTCAGTGGTAGGTGGTCCTTTGTGTGTGTGTATGCTTAAACTATGGTAAATATCACATTATTAAGGGATTTAGCAAAAGATGGGAACAGACTAACCTTAAAGCAATGGGCTGCTTTGCCACTCATAATAATAATAATTATCTAATGTGGGATATTTCAACTTTTAGAGGCCACCCATCTTTACTCGTTGGGCTCTGAAAACGCAGTAAGTCATCGCCCTCTACTGGCTGTCTAGGGAATGACAGCTTCTCAGTTTATTTAAAGTAATAGTTCACACAATTTAAATTTTGTAATTTACTCACCCTCATGTTGTTCAGATACTGAGTTTCTTTCTTTAGAAACAAAAGGAGAAGTTTTGAAGAATTTCCACACTTTTTCCATTCAATGATAGCGAGGGGAAGATTTTCAGTGGATAATGACATAAATATCGGTCTGTTTGTCACAAAAATCATTAAATGGCTTAAAAAAAACTTGAGATATAGACACAAAGTTATATGTAGCACTTTAATAGTGCTTGTTTTGTGCTTTATGGAGCTTGACAGTGTCCTTCCACATTCACTTTCATTGTATGGAAAAGTGCAGCAAACACATTTTGCTTTTGTGTTGCACGGAAGAAAGAAAGTCATACGGGTTTGGTAAGATGTAAGGTTGAGTAAATGACAATTTCATTCTTGGGTCAACTAACCCTTTATTTATTAAAGGGACCCTGTTGGTGTTTGTCTATCTGTGATCATGAATGTCTCCTACCTTTTGTGTTCTTCCCTTTACCTGTACTTTCCCCTTCTCTCCTCAAAACCTCAACCATGTCTTACTGTTCCCACCTCTCTCTCTTTGTTTCTCAGTGAATGTGTCTCGTCCTCGTCACCTGTCTCTTAAGAGATGCTCTCTCTTCTCTCGTTTCCCAGGTAACTACCGGCATGTTGGGGCACTCTAACTACTGACTGGGGAGGGTCTGCTTGACTAACGTTGATAGTTTTTGAAGAAATAACCCTCAAGTGCTATTTAAGGAGCAGCTTTGTGCTCCCTCTAATAAAAAAAGAGATTGTTAAAAGTGTTATAGAATCTTGAACTATAAGTAGATGTTTTATTTTAGTACAACATGATGCAGTAGTGTAACACTAAGTTAAAGGAATATTCTGGGTTCACTACAAGTTAAGCTCAAACAAGTCAAATGCATTTGTGACATAATATTGATTACAGCAAAAATTCATTTTGACTTACAATGGAAGTGAATGGGGCCAATCCTTAAACGTTAAAATACAAACTATTTCAAAAGTGTAGACACAAGACTAAACAATATGCGTTTTAGCATGATTTTAGTGTGATAACCATGTTTTGCCATGACGATGTAATATCCACAAACTCTAAAAACAAATGTAAACAAATTACAATTTAAACAACGTGGTCATTTTTGACCAGAAGTTGTGTAACTTTTGTTTTTTGTTACAATTTTTTCTTCCCTGAAGAATTAAAAAATTATGCATTTCTTTTGGGATTTTATGCTATTTTCATCTTATTTGCATGTACATTTTCTAAATGTTACCATTTATTTGCAGATACAAATAAGCAAATTTTGAAGAAGAAAAAAAAAATGTCAGAACCTACACTTCTATTAGTTGAAACATGAAAATACACTGCCTGGCCAAAAAAAAAAAAAACCCAACTTTTGGATTTAAATAAACAACAACAAAAAAAAAAACAGTTTGGATTTAAATAAGCAGATACTTAAGAGCCTATGATTGGATCATTATTGTAGTGATAATTAAGATGTTTCAGCTGGCAACAATTATTTTAACCCTAAATGATGCAGTGTGTAGCTTCATGTCTTAAACATGTCGGAAGACTTATCCTGTGGTCATGGAAAAACAACTTCAATTTGCTAGGGGAGTATAAAGTTTGGACTGCGGAGCATTGGAAAAAGGATGAGTCCAGATTTACCCTATTCCAAAGCGATGGGCGCGTCAGGGTAAGAAGAGAAGCGCATGAAGTAATGCATCCGTCATGCATAGTGCCCACTGTACAAGCCTCTGGTGGCAGTGTTATAAACTGGAGTTGTTTCCTTGTGGTCCGGTCTAGGCCCAGCAACGTTATGCTGCAATAAAAATGAACTCAGCCAACTGCTTAAATGTACTGAATGACCAGGTTATTCCATCAATAGATTTTTTTCTTCCCTGGTGGCACGGGCAAATTCCAGGATGACAATGCCAAGATTTATCCTGTTCAGATTGGTAAAAAGTGGTTCAGGGAGCATAAGGAATCATTTTCACACATTAATTGGCCACCACAGAGTCCTGACCATAACCCCATTGAAAGTCTTTGGGATGTACTGGAGAAGACTTTACGGAGTGGTTAGACTCTTCCGTCTTCAGTACAAGATCTCCAAGTCTGGATAGAAATAAATGTAATGATGTTGCATAAGGTTGTCGAAGCAATGCCACAACGAATGTGTGCAGTAATCACAGCTAAAGATGGTCCAATGAAATATTAGAGTATGCAACTTTTCTTGCCCTTGCAGTTTATGAGAATGTGACATGAATTGGAGGCAGATTGCTGCCATCTAGTGAACACAATCTAAATGACATGACTTGAAAACCATGTAATTCCAGTAATAGCCAGTAGATGGCTTTAGCTGTGTAGTCTAATGACTTGTTGTAACCTAATTTTATATTTTATCAGAAGAAATGCACTTGGATTTACATTTGGACATTATCAAACTCACATTTTAGCATTTTAAAATTGATTTGAAGTGTCCGTTTTTGAAGTTTATGTCATTATGCTTGTCATCAAACCTGACCATGGTGTTACAAAGAGAAGACAAAAGAATAAGCATTTTTCTACCAATAATTTATTTCAAACATAAAAATGTTATAACTCAAAGTAAATACATAGTTATGTCAATACATGACTTGTAATCCCAACAATGACCAAAATATGGCTGTAGAGCTCCACTTAGTGATGCCCTGTGTGTGTGTGTGTGTGTGTGTGTGTGTGTGTGTTCGTTCTGCATTGTGAGCGTGTTATCTTCTCAGTCCTTCATTTCTGTGTGTGTTTACCATTGTGGCTGATTTATTGATTGTAATTGACAGATAAAACAAATTGCACTGTTTTTTTGTTCTTTCCCATTCATTTTCACTGGTCGGTGATAATACAAATACCAAAGGTGTCTTTTTTTCTTTTTTCTTGTTCAGATGGCAAATGGATGAAAAGTTACCAAGTCTTGTACAGCTCAGATAAAAGAAAACTAAAAATAAACTTTTTATTTACTCACTCTCATGCTGTCCCAGATATGCATGACTTTCAGTCTTCTGCAGAACACATACAAAGATTTATTGAAGAATATCTCAGCTCTGTAGGTCCACACAATACAAGTCAATAGGGTCCAAAACTTTGAAGCTCAAAAAGCATATATAAGCAGCACAAAAGTAATCCATTCGACTCCAGTGTTTTAATCCATGTGTTCAAAACCGATTTGATAGGTGTGGGTGAAAAAAATAAATAAATAAAATCAATATTTAAGTCCTTTTTTTCACAATAAATTCTCTTCCCTGACCGGTATGTGGCGTAATGCATGTCGCCGAAGTCAAAAGAAGAAGAACTCTTAAGAGAGGAGCGTTTAGGAGGGCTGTTTAGGAGTGGAGATGTAAAAAAAGAACTTAAATCGTGTCTTCTTAAGCGATATGATAGGTGTGGATGAGAAACCGATACATTTTTAACCACTGGAGATTACGTTTTATGCTGCTTTTATGTTCTTTTTAGAGCTGCAGAGTTTTGGAACCTGTTGACTTGCATTGTTTGGACATTACAGAGCTAAATATTCTTCTAAAAATCTTCATTTATGTTCAGCAGAAGAAAGTTATACACATCTGGGATGGCATGAGGGAATTTTCTATTTCTATTTATTATTCCTTTAAAATGATAGTTCACCTAAAAAATTATGATTCTGTCATCATTTACTCACCTTGATTTTGTTTCAATCCTGTACGTCACAAAAGGAGATGCGGGAGACTGGGTCCTATATGTTAGGTTTATTTTTTAAAGAAAATTGCTGTACCATACCATACCAACTTTATTTGTTAAGCACTTTACAACAACCAAAGTTGACCAAAGTGCTGTACAGAAAAATATACATAAACATATGTACAATTAATAACCATACAATAAAAACATTCAAAGTAACAAATACAATCAAGTAAATAGTCGACATCTTACTAGGTGTCAAAAGCCATAGAGAAAAGATGGGTTTTAAGAAGGGTTTTAAAAACAGATAAAGAGGCCTGCTTAACATGCAAAGGCAGATCATTCCATAGTCTAGGTGCAGACACAGCAAAGGCATGGTCCCCTCTGAGCTTACGCTTAGTTTTAGGCACAGTCAGGAGCAGCTGATCATCTGACCTGAGAGCGCGGACAGGTTTATAAGAGTGTAGAAGCTCAGAGAGGTATGGCGGGGCTAGACCATTTAATGATTTAAAAGCAAATAACAGAATTTTGAAATGGATCCTAAATTGAATAGGCAGCCAATGTAATGAAGCTAAAATAGGGGAAATGTGCTCCTGTTTACGTGTGCCTGTTAAAAGACGTGCTGCTGCATTTTGTATCATCTGGAGACGGGTGATGGAGGACCCACTAACCCCCACATATAGCGAATTACAATAGTCCAGCCGTGTAGTTACAAAGGCGTGGATTGCAGTTTCAAAATGTTGTCTTGACAGAATTGGCTTTATTTTGGCCAGCTGCCTCAAATGAAAGAAGCTTGATTTGACAACAGCTTTGATTTGACTGTCAAATTTAAGCTCAGGGTCCACTTTAACTCCTAGGTTTGTAATGCTAGGTTTAATATAGGGTGCCAAGGAGCCCAGATCTACAGGCGGGGTCCCAGTGGTGCCTCCAAAAACCATCACTTCTGTTTTTTTATCATTAAAATTTAAAAAGTTCAGAGCCATCCAGGCCTTTATGTCGTCGAGACAATTGAGTAGTTGTCCAACAGAGTTATCATTTTTCTTTTTAAGAGGTACATAAATCTGACTGTCAATCTGCATAACAGTGGAATTAAATGCCGTTCTTTCTAAGTATGGAACCAAGTGGAAGCAAATACAAAGAGAAAAGTAGAGGGCCGAGGACTGAGCCCTGTGGGACCCCACACATGAGAGGAGCAGAGGAGGATACAGATTCACCTATGCTGACACAAAAAGTTTGATCCGCTAAATATGACCTAAACCACTCCAGTGCCATGCCACTGATGCCCACCCACTTCCTTAAATGTGAAATCAATATCTCATGATCCACTGTGTCAAATGCAGCAGTTAGATCCAAAAGCACAAGGATAACACAGTCGCCAGAGTCAGTCGCTAAAAAGATATAATTAAAAACTCTTAAAAGAGCGGTTTCGGTGCTGTGCAAGGTTTTAAAGCCGGACTGGAAAACCTCTAGTATATTATGTTCTTCCAAAAAGACCAATAATTGACTGTGCACAATCTTCTCCAGGATTTTTGAAAGGAAAGGCAATTTGGAAATAGGCCTGAAATTAGCAAGAACTGACGGATCCAGAGCAGGTTTTTTAATCAGAGGTTGAACCACTGCATGTTTAAAAATTTCAGGGACCACACCCGAGGTCAGACTACTGTTTATAACTGCAACAACTGATGGTCCTACAGTACCTCTTCTTCTGAGGTAAATTCACAGCGTGACTTCTTCCAAAAACGATGATGAGCTCAAACGGGAAAGATTGTATGTTGGTTTCATATAGATTAGACAATCGGAGAATATTTGTATTTTATTGAAATTGTTTAATTTAAAAGTAGACAATTCAAGCTTTCCATAGACATATTTCTCATGTCTGCGAGGCAAGTATACACTGAGTTTCGGTTCATTTTCGTGACGCGCTCCAGACAGAAGTTCACGGAGACCGAGGTGGCAGAAACCGCATCCTGTATGATTTCTTTATTTTACCAAATCACCACATTTTGTTATTGCGAGTGTACACAAATAAAAGTAAACACTTTATAGTTTCGAATGATGTCTTACTCTTATCTGTATGACTTACTCTTAGGCTGTTATCAGGAACAAAGTCACGTGATCGTGCCGGGCCTCCGGTGACCATGTTATGTTATCAATATAAAACACAAACTCAAACAGGAGCAATTCAAATATTGAATTTTGGGGGCATTTCTGACTCTGCACGACACTATTTTGAGCCAATGCCTGATTAGCTTGCTTAATAGAGGGCTATTGCCTAAGTTCTGCTGGCACTATGGAGATTCTTTTTATTGTGGTTTCACAACAGTGACAAACAATGTCAAAATTTAGGACAAATATTATCCTTATCTGGCTGTCACAAATGAAGGCTGGTCAGGTAGACTTCGATGTTGCTCCTCAGGGTGCTCGTTTTGTGTGCGTTAACTAACTATTAGGCTGTGACAGAGAATGTCAAAGAGGGGGAGGGTCTCGCAGAATTACAACTTAAAGGCAGATGTCTGGCACACGTTTAATTGAGAATTGATGCCAAGGGCCAAATTTAAATAAAAACTAAAATATAAATAAAAAAATAAGAAATTACTTGCAAAAAGGGCACTTATCTAATGAAAGAGGGCAGCTGCTTGAGCACCACTTGGGGTCTAATCTGTGCACGTGAGTGCCTGAGTCCACAGTCGGATGCGGCATGAAATTTGACAGAGGCGGCCGTCTCGTAACTCTATGCAGGAAAAACCCCTGCTATTACTTTCCTCTGATTATAGGGGTAGGTTATGGTTAGGATTAGGTTTAGGTGTAAGAATAAAGTTAGAACAATGTTTGTTTGACCAGGATGTTGTTCCAGGACCAACCAAACATGTTAATCCATGAACATGGTGACCTTCAGTCCCTCATGTGTACACCGTACCTTTTGTCTTTTTCCGAATATGTTTTTGCCTCAAATCAAATGCCATGATGCATCTTGGAGCTGATTGGTTTGGTTCAAGGCTTATAACTGTTTATTGAAGAGTTTTGAAGTTCCCTAACTATCCGGTTATCATTATGCTCTATTTCACCTCTTTGTTTGGAGACATCATTGATGCTGTGTTTGGTGTGACTGCTTGTGTGTTGCTTTCTAATAGTTGTCCGACTTTCCATGCATGTGTTTCAGAATTCCGTTCACCCTCTCATATTAGCGGACTGAACCGATCTGCGTCTCTGAGCTACACGGATCGCCCTGAACCTCATTCCATAAGTGGCAGCAATACACAGCTCAGCAGCAACCCCTCGCTGCAGTACACACCAGACTTCAATGTCCGAGCTCTCGTGGACCTACAGATTGTTAAGGTAAGGATATAAATCAAGAGTTGCATGTTTTATGTATTCATTTCGCATTCATTTTGTAAAATGACCAGTGTTGACGAATATCTTACTGAAAGTAGCAAAACTACTAAAGGCTAAAATACTTTGTTTTTCCATGTGCGTTTTTAGCTTTTCAAAGAATAGTTAATTAACGGGTATGGCACATGCTATGACTGCTTTGTAATACTCTTTAGTGCAGTCAATCCAGACATGTATGCAGACAATGCGCACAGGTGTGCATGCCTAGAAAAACTGGACTGCACGCAGACTGTCCGCACGGACGTAAATTTACGTCACACACTCTGTGTGTGTGTGTGTGAGATGTAACGGCACATGAACAACCAAAGTATACTTTGGCCTTAAAAGGGTCATATACATTTATTTTATAATCCTCCCTGAGGTCCACTGATAATGTTAGTAAAGTGATTTTTTTGCACCAAAAGTCAGAATTTAGTAATATATAATTATTTTCCACCCTGTCTCAGGCCCTCTGTCTGAAACACTCGGTTTTGGCCTAAGCGCCTCCTTAAAACTTTGTCATAAACACCCACTGTTCTGACTGGCTAACATCGTGCAGCCCCTCAAATACTGCCATATACATACAGCGAAACTCATCAGAATAAAATGCTTCACAATATTATAAAACAAAATGTCATGGTTTACACATGATGCACATCTAACACATTGCATCCGAATATATTATACTGTTCATCTCAAGCACAACTGTTAACACTCGGCACCATAAACTATCAAACAGTCATGACATTTGAAATATTTTGAATGAAACTATTTACTAACAGTTTTGCGATCGGTTCCAAGTGTTTTAACTGAACCATCCTTCAATAACAGTTCCTTTGCAAAACTTGAATCGTATTATGTCTGATTCACAAGCAATACATGCTGATATGAGGTGAAAAAAACACACATACATAGTCCAAAGAACAGTAAATAGAAGCACACACATACAGTATCACATCACTGTAAAGGCATCAAAACAGTCAAAGACGTTCATGTAGTGCATGTTCCCATACACCAACCATTAAAAATAGCGCAGATGGGCAAAAGAACAATTTGTTGAACAGTCTTGTTGAACTGTTTTGTGCTCAAAACAGCAAGAGGCAGCAGCTGAATCACGTCTTTTCTTCAGAGTTGTAACTTGACACCGCATCTTTTAAAATAAGTGCCAGATACATGACAACAGTCAAAGACGTTTGTCTAGTGCATGTTTATTTACAAAAATAATCAAGATCGGGTGCCCTTTTGGTGATCAGGAATAGTTAGGCCACACTAGGCCTGTCTGTGCTGCTCGCTCTCATTTTATGATCTGAAGCAATAGTGGGCAAGACCACTATTGCAATGATGTCAAGTAGGTGTTGATGTGTTTGTTGTTTTTTTTCATTAATTAATGGGCCCCGAAATGATGCGTAAGTAGAGAATGAGGCGTTTTTGCTGCTTGATTTCAATAAATGCTTTTCTTGCTTTGGGGATTACGTTTTGAGTTCTGAAATTTACAGTATGTTTTTATTGTAGAATGTCCTCTTATATTTCAATATATCAAGGAAAATTTGATTCCTCATGACATGACCCCTTTAACATACCTACATTTTTCTATTGCGTGATAGACGCTCAGATGTTGCCAAAAGTATATATTTTACAGTATCAAGCTTATTCTTTTCCAGTGAGTAGCAGCGTAGCACGACATAACGCTACATCTCATGTTTATTTTGTCAAATTGTGTTGTGCACACAGCACAATACATATTACACAATAAACTGACACAGTAATAAAACTGCAGTGTCCAAGGCCATGTCTATGCTAATATTTTTTCACTACTTTTATGCCTCTTATCCACACTAAAACATTACTGAATACTGCAACTGAAAACGGAGTTTTCAAACTAGTGTGCGATGTGCCATAAGAATGTTGTCCTCCTCTCAAATTGCATTGGAAAGTCTCTGACTCATTCTATTGAGCCTGTTCGTTCAGACAGTTCATGTACTGTAAATTAAATGATTTAAAAAAAAAAATATATATATATATATATATATATATATATATATATATATAATTTTCACAGATTGAGCCCCTGCACTGCATTTTATGTCTCATTTTTAATACAAAAATGTAGATGCTGCTGTTAATCACTTTTTTTTAACATTTTTTGACGTGTTTTCCAGATTTTTCTAGTTATAGTTGTTGTGCTTATCTGTTCAAGTTTAATACTGTAATTGTGAGTGTTCATTCACCCAAAACCCTCATTTGTTTATGCTCTGTATGAATTACAAATTATATAATCACTTGGTTAAATATATAAAAAGATATTGCCCATTTAAGTAGCTTCAATTTAGTTAACTTTTTATAGTAACTTGAGTAGCAAACTTCTTTTTCAAAAAGATAGCTTGACTAATTTAAAGGAATAGTTCACCCAAAAATAATAATTCTTCCATCATTTACTCACCATTATGCCACCTCAATGGCATGACTTCATATCTTCTGTGGATCACAAACAAAGATATTTTTAAGGTTGTATGATGTGTTTTGTCCATACAATATAAGTTAATTGGACCATCAGACTCTGTTTAATCCATGACTTCTGAAGAAATACAATTGCTTTTAGTGAGAAACAGACCAAAATTGAAGTCCTTTTCCACACATAAATGTTGACATCCTCAGTCTCCTTGGTGCATTCATTGAGAGAAGCTCATTCACGCTTCCTCATGTTTGACGAATTCACAGAATCATAGAATTAAATCGATCTAATCACTTCAGAAGACATGGATTTAAACCACTTGAATCATATAGATTACGTTTATGCTGCTTTTAAGTCCTTTTTGGAGCTTTGAAGTTTTGAAGAAAGTCATGAGAGTTTGAGGCTCTGTGAGGGTAAATGTTGAACTCATTTTTGGGTGAACTATCCCTTTAAATTATGAGCAGCTTGTAAATTAAATTTAATCAGCTGTGAAAATAAAGTTTCAGAGTATCTTTCCCAACACCGCTTATGACTAACAATTTGCTCTCTTTCTCAGATCACACGCTCTCAGTATCAAAAAGGTCTCGTGGCCTCAAGGTTGGACAGCTCGCCGCATTCTCCCGACAGCGGACGCATGTGTATGGAAAACAGTACATCTTCAGCCCCCCTTCTCTCATTAGAAAACATGTTCAATCTTACAGAAGCCCCTGATGAGATGACCTCACTCCTCAATGAGCAAAACTGCCTGCCTGCACGCCAGGCTAACCACAACACACATAACGAGAGTGCCATCTGATACACTTAGACAAAATCATAAACACACACTTACATCGGTAAGCACATGGTTTCTCACTGGCATACACAATCAACCACTTGACAAATGGACGTATTGAGATCCCATACACTTACAGGATGTTAAGCACTTTTTCAGACATTGATTAAAATATACTTGTAAAATCAGACCCCTTTTAACGCTAGAAAAAATAGCTGTCAGCAACTTGATTCAGAGACTGTGGTAAATGACTGGGGGCTATAAGGAGCAATAGTTTGACAAGTCAGCTGATGAAGACCTTGTGTAATAAATCGTGCAAGACGAAAGCACAGAAAAGCCAAAGTGTACCTGAACGGATAAGGGCCCCTGTTTCAAACAGAGACTGTTTTTGAGGCATTTTATAGACTGTGCGAATAGAGACATTTATATATATGAAAATGTTTATTTCGTCATCTTTCTATCGAGATCGCTCATAGAAATTTGCTGAAAGTCATTGTGAAAGAGGGAAACTGTGGATGCCTTTTTTAAATTTCATTTTGATGTCCATACACTGCAAATCAGTTTCTTAACCTGTATGTTTTGTATTGTTTTTCTGAGAAAAAGAATATCGAAACCGCCTTAGAACAAGATGCGTTTAATTGAGAAGCGGTAAGAAAAATAAACGTAATTCAGGACATACTGTATTCTATGAAATCAAGTCGTGTTGCCTGAAACTGTTCTACTTTTACTACTATTTTTTTTTCTTGTTTTAAAGGGATGGGCCACCCCAAAAATCCGTCACCATTTACTCATCCTCATGATGTTCCAAACCCGTTTCACTTTCTTTCTTCTGTGGAACACCAGTAGTTATATTCTAGGCAGAATGTTCAGGACTGACAGCCTCAGTCACTGTTCATTATGCATTGTATGGAAAAAAAGTTGTAAGTGAATTGGGACTGATGTTGTCAGTTCTGAACATTCTGTCTAACATCTCCTTTTGGAAAGCGAAAGAAAGAGAGTCATTAGGATGAATAAATGGGGACTTAATTGTCATTTCTGAGTGAACAATCCCTTTAGGGATGTTTTGATATTTTATTTTTATTTTTTTACTGGAAATCAAGACAAAAATACTAATTAAGAAACAGATTTTTTTGCAGTGCAGCTACTTTGTACCAAATTATATCACAAGTGTGTGTGTATGGGAGTGAAAGATCTGAAAGGGAGTTTGTGACAGGGATATTTACGCAAGTGAGTGTGTGTTTGTATATATGACAATGCATGAATCAGATTTTACCATTGCAGCCCAAGAAAGATAAAACTCAGGGAGACACTGAGCTTCACATACAAACTGTGTGTTAGTCCTTTGACAATTCGCGGTTCATTTATGTGAACACGTGACAAGTGATCAAAATATACGTGAAGCATGCTGTTGTTAAATGCACCAAATACTGAAATATTAAAATACACTGCATTTCATATGACGCATACACGTGTCATCCACATGTCATTTTTACATCAGATATTTCTGCTGGGTGTCTGTGGAAATTGGTCATGATTCAGTGTTTGTGTAAAACTGCATCAAGTCTTATGTAAGTTAAAGGGATAGTTCACCCAAAAATGAAAATGTTCTTCTCATTTACACACCCTCATGCCATCCCAAAATTCATGTTTGAATATTTTCTTCTTCTGCAGAACGCAAACGAAGATTTTTGAAAGAATATCTCAGCTCTGTAGGTCCATACAATGCAAGTGAATGGTGACCAAAACTTTGAAGCTCCAGAAATCACATACAAGTAATCCATAGTGGTTAAATCAATGTCTTCCAAAGAGATATGATAGGTGTGGGTGAGAAACAGATCAATATTTAAGTCCTTATTTCTTTTACAATATATCTCCATTTTTATTTTTATAGTCTTCACATTTTGAAAGTGGAGTTTAATGGTAAAAAAGGACATAAATGTTGATCTGTTTCTTGCCCATACCGGTCATGTCGCTTCTAAAGATTTATATTTAACCACTGGAGTCTTATGGATTACTTTTATGTGGCCTTTATGTGATTTTTGGAGCTTCAAAAGGTCTGGTCACCATTCACTTGCATTGTATGGACCTACAGAGCTGAGATATTCTTTCAAAAATCTTTGTTTGTGTTCTGCAGATGAAAAAAGTAATATACATCTGGGACGACATGAGGGTGAGTAAATGATGAAAGAATTACAATTTTTGGGTGAACTATCCCTTTAATGCATTGCCTTTTTTCTCCAAAGAGAACAAGCATTAGTCGTCGTAGTACAACTGTTTGTAAAACTAGTCACTTTTCTTCAAAAAACGTTTGTGTAATAGTGGTCTCAAACTGTATCTGTTGCTCCCATTGGACCAGAGGCAATCGAACCAAAAGATATATCTATTTGCTGTATTTATTTAGCATAAAAGTTAAGTTGTTTATTTTTTTAATAATATTTTTCCCCTTGTTTTAGTGAGTTCTTAAAATTGCTGTGTTTTATAAGCAGGTTGAATTGTTGTTCATGCTAGTGAGATGTTTTTTGTCAGGTAGCTCTTAATGGTACAGACTCATTTAGTTGCCTAAATGCCTAAAGTTGGCATGTTCAGGAAGTGACATCATAATTGTTTTGTTTCTTCTTTGCCTTTTTTCCCCCCAATGTAGACCTCTTTTGCTTTCATACCAAAAATGTTCAATTAAAAAAAGACAAGTGTCTTAAGAAGAGACATGTTGATCACATGTAAGCCTCTTTTAAACTGTAGCATCTCTTCAATATGAGTATGATAAAAAGGGGGCACAAGAATTGTGTATTTCTATTATTGACTGTTCAGGTGGACAGCTGTACTGTGTGAGGTATTCAGTAAGTTACTCCCCTTTCGGTCAAGCTTTTAATCATTTCTTGTCCTTTAATCAGTCACAAATTGTGAACTTGCACAAAATCTTTTTATTATTATTATTATTATTTAATTATTTTTCAAAAGCGTTTTTTTTTTTTTGGTCTGTGTGTGTGTGTGTGTGTGTATCAACCTCTTGATTCATTTTATAATGTACTTTTCCAAGTTATTTTGTGGTTTGGAAGGGGTCCTTTTAGATTATCTGAGTTTGGCTATTAAATCATTTATTAAATTAGTGTAATATGCTAAATATTCTTGTATTCATCATCAGTAATGTGGTATTTTGTAATAACCTCAAAACCTGCTGGTGTGTAACAAAAGGCCAGTTAAATCCTATCATAGGAGTAAGACTCCTCTTGCATACCTAATAGTACCAAATACAGTAGTTGTTATTTGCACTTTGTAAGGCTATTTAGATTTCTGACTGTAATGTCTTTTTTTATTTGTAATTTCACCAGCGAAACACCACAGCTTCCCTCTGACTCCGCTGTGTAACAGCAAAATAAAAGTATTGTGTTAAAGCGTTCAGATTTTCTGCATTAAAACCACCCGCAGGTCTACTCCCTTAATTCTCCAATAAATAAGATTATGTACTTGATCTATTGCGTATGGGGCTGTATAGTTGCAGACCCATCAGAGTGCCCAAGCTGACCCCTGTCCACTTCCTAAAGCGCCTACAATGGGCACATGAGCGTCAGAACTGGACCATGGAGCAATGGAAGAAGGTGGCCTAGTCTGATAAATCATGTTTTCTTTTAGATCAATGTGGATAGCCGGGTGAGTCGTTTACCTGGGGAAGAGATGGCAGCATGTGCCCATTGTAGGCGCTTTAGGCAGTGGACAGGGGTCAGCTTGGGCACTCTGATGGGTCTGCGATTATACAGCCCCATACGCAGCAGGCTGTCATGGCCAGCAATACGTTTTTCAGCAATTTGTGCTACAGTAGCTCTTCTGTGGGATCAGACCAGACGGGCTAGCCTTCGCTCCCCACGCATATAAATGAGCCTTGGGCGCTCATGATCCTGTCGCCGGTTCACCGGTTATCTCCAAAACTTGCCATTTTGGAGATGCTCAGAGCCAGTCGTCTAGCCAACACAATTTGGTCCTTATTATTTTAATTATAGGCCATACATATAACAATGGAAACAATTACCATAAACTGAACATTACTGAATTTAGTTCATAGACACAAGAATTTACAAACAATGCGAAATCTAAATGTATTTGTCATTGAATTATTCGTTGAAGAGATTTGTTCAAAAACACCAAATCAACCAGTAATAAAATGGGTGAAGTCTCTATGAGTGAATCATTCATTAAAACAGATGTTTTTAAAATAAAAAAATAATAGACTGCAACCATTAACATTTTGTCAACCTCTAGTAAATTACATGCTATTTTGTTTAGTTGTCTGCTGTGATGTTACATATGACACTGAAGATGAAGATTCAAAGCGTGTATCGAGTTCGCAGCGAAATTTAACATGAAGCTCCGTGTATCACTTTCAGAGAAACACGTGATCAACGAAAAAGCCTCACTCTCTTTCCAGTCACGTGAATGATTCACTTTGTGTGTCAAAATGTTTAACACAAGATCACTACTCTATGGGTTTATGGAAGTTGAAGTCCATTTACTAACATTTTTATATATTTATTACATTATCATATATTCTGCCATACAAACCCCATAAATATAAGGACATATGTATAAAAACCATAAAACAAGCCATATACGCTACTTGCCTCTGTTGGTCTTATTAGGGGTTCAAGCGCTTGGAGTTCACACTGCCAGCGACACGCAGCGACAAAACGACCTCATACCATTCATTTTCAATGAGAGCTGGCGACTTCTGGCAACACGAGCAATGGCGACCGTTGGCGACCGGATGTGGCCGTATCCAGCAACGCGACAATGTTGAGAAATGTTTAATGCAAAAGAGCGACTTTCAAGAGCGACAGGCAATATGAGAGAAGATGGTAGAGCTCACGTGATCCTAATATTTTAATAATAATATTAATTGTAAAGAAACAGCGCTGTTTAGTCTCTCCATACACAACACTAGCGACCTAACCGCCAGCCACTGGCGACATGCAGCGACAAAGTAGCTGGCAGTGTGAGCGCAGCTTTAGCGCTGAAACCCTATTGTAATGGTTAAGATTTGTATTATTATTGTTCCGCCATATAACTGATCGGGCAGAGCAAACCATAAGGCCTAGAGACTTGAAACTTGGTCAGATGGTAGTAGTATTGCTCGTTGGCACGGTTTTGCCACATGGTGGCGCTATAACACACAAAAAAACATTAAATTGGCTGTAACTATGCAACCGTTAGTCTGATTGAGTTGAAAATCAGCATGCAGTGTCTTTGTCCAAGGTTCCATGACTGTCTGTGAGGACATTGGCGTATCTAAAAAAAAAAAAAAAAAAAATGGCCACCAATGAAGTTTGATCACCTATTAGACAAGGTTAACGGAGGCCGATCGGCACAAATCTCAGTGGGCTTGTTTGAGTCCTGGCCCTAGACGTCTGTGAGAAATTTGAAAGAAATCAGACACCGACTGGCACTAATGAGTGCTACGCCTCAGTAATCACGCTGACTTTCACACATAGACACCATACAGTGTGGAAACCGATGGAGTGCGTACTCCAGATAGGGAAGGAGGTATTGCCCCAAGGGAAGGAGTTCAAGTACCTCGGGGTATTGTTCACAAGTGAGGGGACAATGGAGTGGGAGTTTGGCCGGAGAATCAGGGCAGCGGGGGCAGTATTGCACTCGTTTTATCGCACCGTTGTCACAAAAAGAGAGCTGAGCTGATCTCGATCTACCGGTCAATTTCCGTTCCTACCCTCACCTATGGTCATGAGGGATGGGTCATGACCAAAAGTACTAGGTCGCGAGTACAAGCGGCCGAAATGGGTTTCCTCAGAAGGGTGGCAGTTTTCTCCCTTAGAGATAGGGTGAGGAGCTCAGAGTAGAGTCACTGCTCCGTTGCGTCGAAAGGAGCCAGTTGAGGCGGTTTGGTCATCTGGTAAGGATGCCACCTGGGCGCCTCCTTAGGTAGGGGTTTCAGGCACGTCCAGCTGGGAGGAGGCCTAGGGGAAGACCCAGGACAAGGTGGAGAGATTACATTTCCACACTGGCCTGGGAATGCCTCGGGGTCCCCCAGTCAGAGCTGGTTAATGTGGCTCGGGAAAGGGAAGTTTGGGGCCCCCTGCTGGAGCTGCTACCCCGTGACCCGACTTCGGATAAGCGGTAGAAGATGGATGGCTGTAAATTGTGTTTTCCATCTATGATCTAGGCAGTTACATGCTTGCTAAATAAAACGAATACCTTTTTACGCATATGCGTAAAGGCCTTAAACCGCTTGAACCCCGTTAATTGCTGCTTGAAATTAATCTGACACAAAGTGGCACTGTTTTTGACAATCCTGATGCTTATAATCTTTTCCCGAAACAAATGGAGATAAGCTTCAAAAGGCTTCATTTTTCCATCCCTAGTTGTCTGTTCAGAATCGAAATCTCAATTTATCCTACTCCTATGTGTGACTGACTGTTTCTCCCATGACATACAGTGATGGGCAAATTGTGATTTCGAGCACTGACATAAGTTATTAAAATAATTTACAAGGTCCTGCTTTTAAAAATTGCTCACCATGGTTGACGTCTTCGATGACTACATTCGAAGTTGTAGTTGAAGAGGCAGCATCTCTGTCACTGTCGGCATCCTTTCTGACTGGGTTAGGGGACGGAGCGGAGCAATCATATTTCAATTGAAGCTGGCGCCTCCGTCCTGACCGCATCACTGTCTTAACTGAGTGTTTTTAAGGGTATATTTGCATTTATTCACATGCGATTTGATTAGCTATTCATGTGCTGGACTGTCATGATTTTTGGCTAACGTAGGGCACTACTGAATGATGCGCATCAGAGGGAATTTAGAAGTGGGTATACGCCGTATACCTGCGCATACCTGCACTACTTCCCTGAGTATATTGATATTTATCAATAATATATTAACATTGAAAAAAGACTTGACCATAAAATGTAATCTACTACAAGTGGATAAATGCATTACAACTTGTTTAAAAATAAGATAAATTATTTTTACTTGAGGAAAAATTTTTTTTTATTAATATTGATCCTGTGCAGATTTATGAGTCAAGATACTTTAATGAAAAATCTTAATAAAATATTTGTAAAAGAAGATAAAAATATAGAGAAACTTATTCATATTTTAAGATACGAATAGCATATACTTTTAGCTTATTTCCCAACTATTGTTACACTTTCCCTGAGCTTCAAAGCCATCTATTTTTATATAGCTTTCCATGGCTTGTTGGCCTGTTTTGTTTGTTTTGTATCTACTTAGTTACACCAGTTGGCGATATAGAATAATGAGTCATGTCTGCATTGCTTTGACACGCCCAAAACATGAAACCATGTGCGGCGTTTGTATGTGTCAAAGTCTCTCTAGCAAGTCAGTCCACTATCGGCCATGTTTGGAACGCTCTGTGGAAGCTATTTCCAGTCATGCCAGTGCAGCTCCTATCTACTTGAGTGGGGGAACGCCGAAATCTGAAAAGGGTTGGTCAAGATTAAGATCAAGGAACATATCTTAAATCAGCAATAAAATTCGATAATATTGGATTCATAAATTGTGCATCTATTCCTCAAATTATGCTAAAACACGCAATTTCCCCGGTTATATAGCTAATGCGTGTTACTGAGATGATTGACAGGTAATGTCCGTATCTAAAATATGATTGGCTATTTTACCTGTAAGGCGGAACTTACTTTCTATATCCGTTGACCGTTGGGCGCTCGCTAGTGCTTCTTGCTTGGGCGTTCCTTTTTCTCCCATTCATTTCAATAGAAGTGGCCCGTCTCCGCTAAATCTTCTCTGCATTTATAACGAACCACAAACAATATGAATCTTCAACTAACCAATGGTCGCTCTCCAAAGTTTTGAACGGACCAATGGGAACCGAGAGGGGCGTATCCCCACAAAATTCAAGCGACAGTTGTGGACGATGCGTTAGCAACATTGTGTGCTGCTAATATAGACTCCCGTATATTGTTATAAACAACGATTGTACTTTATTTGTTCGGATATTGAAGCAATTACTCATTAGGTGATCGTAAAGCGATGGAAACAGCAACGAATGAACACGTATCTAATCTATCTAAAACAGGTAAAGCGGTCTTTTATAAATTTATTGCAGGCTTGTCAATTTAATTATGTACAATGTTAGATATTTAGTGTAACGATTGTTTCACTTGCGTTTATCTTTCGTCCGACAGAGCAAGTAGTGTTAATTTGACTTTTTGTCGGGAAATCATCTAGCATGAGTTTGAAACCAATGAGCTGTTATTCAGAGCATTGTATTAGTGTGTGTGTGTGTGTGTGTGTGTGTGTGCGCGCGCGTGTGCGTGCGTGCGTGCTTCACAAAGGGACTAAAATGTCTTTGTTTTTGTTAAGGGCTTGGATTTTGATTATATTGTAATACTAATAATTCAGAGAGAGCCTTATTACAAAAGAATATAAGTCAGTGAGTAGTTCCCAAGCACTGCACGATTTGGACAAAAAGTCATATTGCGATTATTTCGAATAATATTGCGATTTGAACTGCGATTATAATGGTAATGTTTTCCACATGTTCAACTGCAAAAAGGCTACTGGGGTTTTCACACTTGAGCCCTCTTAAACAGAACCAAACTGAGACCTTTTTTCAGTTCAACCACAAACAAATACATATATAAACAGTGAAACAAAGTCTTCTTCATATCCAAATGTTACCATCCACCTGTTTTTGTCCATTTTGTGGTCTCAGCCCACTAATCATCATCATTAGTTTTTGAAACAGTCACCTTGAATATCAGGGATGCTCCAATCAGGATATTAACATCCAATACCGATCTCCAATTTTCTTTTCACCTCATCAATCGATGCTGATCATTTAACTTTTTATCAGCAGCTGTCAAAACTGGTTATAGTTTTGGTGTATATATATACACCATATATATATATAAGCTTTCTGCTCAATGTGTCAGTGTTAATTAATTTCCCTGTCAGTAAAACCATAGTTGTTGCCTAGTTTTTGTTGTCAGTCAATAATTCAGTATACACAAAATATAATTTTAAAATATAAATGTTACTCTTTATTCTAGGCCTTAAAAACTAGTAGGCTTATACAAACTATTATTTACTGTATATAAGATAGTCCTAAAGAACGAGGCTTAATTTCAAACTGAAGTTGAACTGATAACCGATTGGTGTAATTAAATTTAAAGTGAACATTTTTATTAGTTTGTCACATTTAAATTATTTTTATTCATTATTTTATTATATTTTATTTTAGCAATGCACTATTATAGTATCTAAATATTTGATATTGATTTATTATATGTATGTTCCTTCCTTTTCGTTTTGTTGGATGTTGGTAATATTAGTTCCGCTTTCACTTGTTTCCGCGAGGAGTGTAATAAGAGCGACACGCTCTCTCGTGAGGTAAACAAATGACAGGAGACTGAAGAGATGTGTGGATTACATGTGTTAATGCTGTTTGCTCAGTAATCATTTAATAAAGATGTTTTAATTATACCCCATACGGAAGCTCAAAGAGGCCATGCGTTATTATTATTTTTCTGTCTCGTTTTCTCGTGATCTCGACATAACTACGGTTGTTTTCTCGTGATCATGACATAACAAAAGTTGTTTTCTCGTGATCTCGACATAACAAAAAGTTGTTTTCTCGTGATCTCGACATAACAAAAGTTGTTTTCTCGTGATCTCGACATAACAAAAAGTTGTTTTCTCGTGATCTTGACATAACAAAAAGTTGATTTTGCCTTTAATTTTCTATACAGTTTTTAATTGAGCTACAGGATTTACAATTAAAAGTTTATTACAAGGTATGAAGGACAATGAGAGATCTTTGTCAGAAAAGTACAATTTATTATATGTAAATGTAAAGTTATGTTAATTCATTACACTTTGGTTATAAAATATTCACCTGCCCTATCCAAGAGTATTCTAACCAGTCACCTTTCACATAGGCTAAATCAAACATATTAATAAACACCAGGCAGCACTTCACAAACACTTAATAAACGCTTTTCATCAATATAGAAAGACTCGCTTTCTTCTGCACTCAACAGGAGTCAAGAAGCACGTCTTTATGTGCTTTCCGCAAAGTACCGTTAATACTGTAATATGCGCGCACTCGGATCTAAATCGCGGCTGGCTTGACCGCAGTCATGCAGACGTCCCGGTCCCTCAAGTTGGCTGGCAATGAAATTGACCAAACGTTCACTGTATTTTCTACGAAAAAGTTGTAGACGTGATAGTCTTCTTCTAAAGTGTCTGACACTAATCTGGAAGTTGTCAATGACAGAGAGACGTCGAGATCTCGAAAATTAAGTCATGATCACGAGAAAACAACTTTTTGTTATGTCGAGATCACGAGAAAACAACTTTTTGTTATGCCGAGATCGCGAGAAAATTAAGTCATAATCACGAGATAACAACCTTAGTTATGTCGAGATCACGAGAAAACGAGACAGAAAAATAATAATAACGCATGGCCTCTTTGAGCTTCCGTAATCCCATCTTGTATTCTGCGTTATTATTATGATACCCGTGCCTTGCGGACTCTGAAATTCTGCTTCGCAGATAATAATAAAAAACGCTTCACGCAGGACGCGCCAGTTTAGTGTAAATAACGCGTTTAGCGCACATAAGCAGATGGAACCGAACTCGGAGCACTTCTGTTACTGTAAGCATGAGAGGGAGTTGTGGAGCACAGAAACGCTCTGAAAACACTGTAATTCTCTGACTTAATATAGACCGGACAGAGCAGCGCAGATCAACTTTGAAGGGAGCAGACTATTTATTTATTTAATTAAATCGCTGCCCTTCGCAATTTAATAATCGCACAATGTCATATCGCGGTTTCGATTTAATTTCGATTAATTCCGCAGCCCTAGTTCCCACCATGATATATATATATATATATATATATATATATATATATATATATATATATATATAACAAACTTGTGGGTCAAGCTTTGCTGCCTATTTGTTAGGATCAAATGTCCCCTAAAAAGATTGTAAATCCTTTTAAGTGCCATGTGAGGTCTTCCAGGTGTTGCAGACTGTAAAGACAGTTTAATTAAGGAATGAAAAGTCTCACTGAAATTGGGATGTCCCAATTTAGTGTGTGGTTTTAATATAATAAGGTAGGCATGTGCAGTTAAACTTTATTATTTGATCAATTTAAGTATGCTGAATTTTTTTCTTTTATTTACAGAGCAGCGCAAACTTAAATTGGCAGAATACCTGGCAGCAAAAGGCAGACTGAAAGCACCTAATCCAAAGTAGGTGGTCTAACACAGACATGTTATGACGTGTTTCCGCCTTCTTTATCAATGTAAATGTAGCAAACATTTTTATATTTCCAATTTATAAATATAAATAAATATATATACATTTATAACATTGTACTGTGTATTATATTACCCTGGAATAAGTTAAAAAAAATATAGAAATGAGTTACCATAGCTGCCACAAGGCTTCTAACACAGCTGCTGGCAGAAAATTTGGTCTGTTTCTCTCTTCTTACTGCTGTTATCCAGCGCTGTATATTTGTATCTTCTTTTACAAAGCTGTGAAAGAGTAATCATTTTTTTCTTTTGCTGTTGGAGCAAACGGTTAAGTAAAAATTACATTTGCTGTAGCCCCCCCATTCACTGCATTGTTCCGCTTCATGAATGCGGATGTGTGAAAAGGGTCCATAGAAGCATCTTGTCATTTCAATGTCCAGTCTTGACATTTCACATATTTTTGGTGAATTCTGACTAAATGATATGCAAAATAAGTGTTAATTTGATTTGAGTAATTTTGTGTATGGCTCATTCACCATCATTAAAGGTGCACTCAGTAAGTTTTTCCCTAATTAAAGTTTAACTCATAAAGACATTAATTGTAATTTTGCAATATATGGAGTAAATCATGACCACTCGCATTAAAATGAAGACTCCAGTCATATCAGTAACCTTATAAAAGCTATAAAATATTCTACATGGAGATGGTCCACATAATGGGGCTGCCATGTTAGAATCACATGACCAGCCAAATACTTCTCGCTTAATCTCAGTAACCATCCTGTTATTTGCCACTTTCACTCATTGAAGTAATCATGGCTGACTGAATTCAAAATTTTTACAATCGCATCTGAAACTAAAAACGTCTAGTCCAAGATTACACAAAGACAAAAGTTACTTGGTGCACCTTCAAATGTTATTATTTATATATCAGCATTAGGCTATATCTTTTAAATATTGGCATCAACCATTGAAAATATTGGCATCAACCATTGAAAAACCCATATTGATCAACCACTAAGTCACAAAACAATCTGTATTTATGTTCAGAATCAATTTACAATTGCCTGTTTTTCCTCCAAGACCTTATCTAAAGGACAAGCCTGTTACGAAGAAACTTACAGAAACTAAGGAGAAATCTAAAATTGTAAGTTTGTTGGATAAAAGATTTTTAACTATTCTATGTAGTGATAGAGTTGACTGTTGTATTGAAGTCTGTTTGTTTTTCTCAGACAGGTGATGAAAAGGAGAATTGTGACATTAATGGCACAAATGTCAAAGAAATTATGAGAGTGAAGACATTGGCAGAGCTTGATAAAAAGATTACCAACTCCACCTCATCAAAAACAAAACTCGGAACTGGTTCGTTAGCCAGACCCCCACCACTGTGTTCCAGTAATTCCCGTAATGCTTCACTGTTCTTGCACAAACCTGCTGTTTGCCAAGCAGAATTTCAGAGGTCACAGAGCAACAGAATAGCTTCCATTCATATTGCTGCACAAAGGAAACTGCACAAAGCTGAGAAAACTGGTCTGTTTTCCCACACAGCAAATGGAACCCATCAGCAAAGCCATCAGAATGTCCAAAGCAACGCCAACAAGCAAACTCGGTCATCTTCCAGCTCTGCAAATAAGACTCAGAAGTCAAAAAATTCAAGTCTGGTTTCAATCGGTGGTCTTTCACAATCTGAACGTGGTATCCCCTATAAAGGAACAGATAACAGGCATACTAAGACAGACCATCAGTTAAAGAGGCCTTTGGATAAAAAATTGGTTTCAGTTAACATGGTTGCAAAAATTAGTGTCCAAACAACCTCAACTGCCAAGATGCAACTGAAGAGCCAAAATCCAGCAAACCGGAATGAGACAAAAATTCAGACAAACAATGTTTCTAAAACCCAGGCTGTGCCAGCAAAACTCCCACAAAAGCACAGAAATCAGAGTGCAGCACCAAAACTTGGGAATAACAGCAAAACACACAACACAAATGCTCAGTGCAATAAGCAGATGACCCGAAAAACACAATCCACAACAGAAAGGCCAAATCAGAGAAAGGACATTTCACATGTTGACACAAGAGTAGATGCTGCGAAAAGCATATCTCTTAACTCTATCATAAATAAAGCCACGAGAACAAGTGTCTCTTCAACTGTGTTTAAGCCTGCAAATAGTGGAAATATGGCAGTCATCAAAAATAAACCACAAACTGCAGTTAAACTAACCAATGCCACTGCGTCCACCAAACCATTTGGTCGAAACACCAAGAGTTCTGTGCTGCCACAGTCTACCAATGCCCCTCAAGACCTTCAGCCACTCACTAAGAGATCCAGCCAGGCCAAGCCAACCGTGCAGTTTCAGACTCCTAAACCCAGTTTGTGTCCCAGTACTCAGGGTGTCAGGACAGCCCCTGTGGATGGAAGGAAGAAGCCGACTGCAGCTCAGGAGGAGAGACTGTGAGTTTACTTATGCTGAATTGAGAAACTACCTATGAAACTGATGTTACATTTTTTCCATTGGTAAAATTCTCTTGTATCCCAAAGTAATGTGCAGAGTCAGCTATATGTAGACCATTTGTAGGTGGATTTCACCGTAAAAAAGTATACTTCGGTTTTCCGCCTATTGGCACATCTCTTGCAAAGTGAGTGTCACGCTAATTTCATCATCAGTACAGTACACAGCTACTGCCACATGTTGATTCATTTTTCTAGACACAAGGACAGTCCGCGTTTTGACATGTCGTTAGCCTGTGCGCGTCCATATGGGCTCACGATTAAAAGAGTAGACCGTGAATGGCACAGACAAACGAAGCAGACGGTAGTCTTGACACTGTCTCTACGCCCCGTCCAGTCTGACTCTGCAACATTGGCTCGACCGGTGGTGTGAGTTTAGGGCAGAACTCGCTGTTTGTACAACCAATGGAAGATGGGGGGATTTTATATAATCAGTATTTTGCAATTTTCTAGTGATTATTTTTGCAGTTCCATGACACTAATGGCAGAAAATGATATACATTTTAAAATTATACCACTTCAAATATTCTGCTGCACTAGTATCACCAAATGGACTTATAATAAACAAAAAAGTAATGACTGTTTCAACTGGTTTTCTGAACACTCCCCCGTCTTCCATTGATCATCAAACAGAGAGCCCACCCGCCAGGCTCAAGTTTATTTTGGGCCAGTGTTGCTATCCATCCAGGATTATCAAACAAATTTACCTATGAATAGCTTGCTTGTAGTTGTCTCTGCATATAATGCTGTGATTTAAAATTACACATATTAGCTTAATTAACATTTAATATGTTCTATGTTCTTTTCTAAATCATGATAAAATATAGTTTATTATTAAAATGATATTGTTAATTTATGGGTCAAATTGTAAAATATGTGATGTCTGTCACAGGCGTAAACTTCAGGAGTGGCGGGATGCAAGGGGTGTTACATATAAACGTCCCCCAATGCCTGTCCGGCTGGTGAGGAGGAAGACGGTCTCTGCTTTTCCTCAGCCATATTGGACTTCTATGGAGCAGGAAGAATATGTTCATGACTTTGTCTTTGCTGTGGGCCGATCACTTGATGACTGCATTAAATTATTACAGCAGGTATTATTTTATTTTATACCCTTTCTTAAAGTTGCATCAGAATAAATTTAGTGGCTCATTAGCCGCTTTTCCACTATCTTTCAACTCCACAGCTGGGGCCAATAGCCTCAGACCTTGCTTGCAAGGCCGAAAACGGTCTGTGCCATCATCAGGCAAATAGCCCTGCAGCATTGCCCTAAAAACCGCCCTTAATAAACCACCCTGGTGCCAAAGTCACACACCTTGCCCATTTCACAAGCAAGAGGAAAGCTCAAGCTGAGGTATCATGTTATGTTTATTTATAAAATCGAGTTTACATCATATGTAAACATTAAATATCTAGAAATACAAGTTAGCGTTGACAACTCACCGACTGTAACTGCCATGGTGTCCCGAGTTGTCTCTCCACTAACAGTGGGATGATGCCCACGTCCATGATCTCAAACTATGGTCATTGGGCACCACTTTGTCCATTGTGCGTTTTAACAGATTTGTACTGTGCCTGCTTAAAATTTTCTCGATCCTGTACTGTTGTGTGCTGGATATGCAACCTGCAAGTTTGGCAATGTTTGTGCTGACCTGACTCACTGAAACTCCACCTTTTGACAATGACCTCGCCTCAATCCCCAGTTGGCCTTGTTTGGCCAAGAGTAATCGGCGGGTCATTGGCCCCAATGAAGCCCGGAGGTGGCACGATGAAGCCCCGGAAGTGACAGTGGGAATTCAACTAGCCCACTTTGTCAGCCAGTTTATCGGTCCAATAATACAGGTGAAGGTCTCTGCGCGTTACTGTCTTTCTTGTTACGCAACACAAGAAGATTAAATGAAATACATTTTCTGTTATGTATTACCTCGTTATTTCGACTCCATAAATGAAAAAGGTTTTAATGATATCTGAGCATCATTAAAAGTGAGCGAATGTTTGATTATTCTTTTCAACTCCTTTAATTATATTTTACCCGTTCAGATTAGGAAACTCTAACTATCGCTTTGAGGTCCTCGCGTGTTTTTCTCTACACTGCGGGTCTCACGATCACAAGCAGCCAGTATTGGATCATCAAACAGAGGTAATTGCTATATACCTAAGATCGGTCACATTCACGTTTACACAATCAAAGATACTTCAGTATAGCCCCCATTGAATTGCATACACTTGAGTTTAACTTAACGTTTTCTTAAGTAGAGGTCACGGCCACTATTACAGATGTAAGTTGACCAACGTAACTTTTCTTGTAATAGCTTTGGATTGGCCTTTTGGATTGGCCATGCGTGGTTTCCCACATACACTTATCTGGAGAAACATCAAATTAAAACAGAGGTAAGACACACCGGATTTAGATTGGTCAAGCAGCGTTTGCTGTTCTAAACGGAAATTCCATTTTTGTCTTTGCAAACCAAGTACACTTGAATTGATGCCAAATATTAGTCGTCACTAATCTGACACAGACTTGCGGTAACATACGAATCGTTTAATCTTTTTGGGAAAACAATTTCAGAGTCAGTCAGAATAAAATCAAATGTTTACAATTTATTAACCTGGTAACATAATAAATTCATCAATTCCAATTAGACAGTGATAAGTCAAAGTTAGACATTTTATCAAAACCTAAGGAATTCAAATTGAAATTACATGATATAAATTACACACAGTAAACTGTGTGGGATCGTCTGACTACAGAGAACCAGCACTCCTTAAATATCCAGACAGAATACACATTGTGTATTACCTAATGGTATTATCCTTTGATTTCCTGGTGTTAAACCTTCAAAGAGGGGGATAGACCTCCAGAATTATTCAGTATTTGGCAAAGACCTTATAACTTTGTTGTCATTAAGTTTTACAAACCTGGGAATAAGAACACTATACCAGACGCACTGAGACATTTTAAATGATACCAAACATGTTACACTAGTTACATTATTTGTATACATCAGATATAGACTTTTGTTACATACAGATCTTAGGTGATTCTGAGCTGAATGGGGGAGAGAAGAGAGAATGGGACAGATGTGGAAGGGCAACAATGAGGTGTGAATTTGCAGTCTTCGCTCAGTGGGGTTTGGTGCCTCAGGAAGAGTTGCTAATTGTGAGAAAGTTCGTTTGTTGATTTTCTCAAAGATCATACGTTTGCTCTTTGCCTTTGAATGCAAACACATTGGCACCCTGCCTTACACCCTGGCATGCCCTAATTTGGCCTTTTAGTGGAAATGCAGCTATTATGAAATAGGATTCAAAGGCGCCATATGATGAGAAATACAATTTTCCTTAAAATATTTAAAAAAACCTTGGAGAGATTTAGCATGTGAGTGTATGTCATATTGATAGGATATTGATCTTTGTGGACTAGATGTGGTACGCTGCTGCTTCTGCAGAGCAAGTACAGAGACTTGCTACTGCTAGAAAAACACTTATATACTTAGTTAGCATGCTCCGAACAGCTATAAGTGTATGCTAGCTAGGTGTGCCTAGGCCACAGGCCAAATAGCATAATACTAATGAAGTAAATTTGGTTAAGGTGTACCTTGTTAAGATGAGATTCTATGTGTCATGGCGAAAGCAGACCATACCATGCTAGCTGATAGAAGGAAAACATCTGAGCAAATGTGTTTTTGAAGAATAAACTGCAAAGAAACTCATCTTACAGTAACTGCTAAACTAAATAATTTAAATATTAAACAAAGAAACAAGCAAGATTATTGGCTAAACTTCCTCCCTAGTCCAAAAAGATTAATACTTTTTAAAGCTTATGTTAAAAGCCGCTTGTTCTAAACAACCCATGTGAATCATATTGGACCATTTTGCATCCCTGGACATTATAAAATGATTATTGTTGTAGACCTCAGGACAAAATCTAATATATGAACCTTTTAAACCGAACAATTGTCCTCTTTATGTAATTTTTAAGTTATGCACATGTGTTTTTGGTTCACATCTGGGCAATAGTCCATGTTAATCAGAGTTTAGGGAAGATCGAGTTTATTATGAAAGACAAATACTGATGGCCAAACTAAAAAGAAAAACAGAAGGCCAGAATCTTGCAAAATGGCTTTCCAGAAATAAAATAAGTATAAATTGACAGATGAAAATAACAATACAATAGAAAACATAATTCATAATATAATATTTTTTCCAAAGCTAAACTAGGTCAAAAATAGTTTTAAATCATGCGTTAAATAGAAATGCATGACTAACGTATTGAACTTTGGTATGGAGCACTACTTGTATGGAAGAGGATTAGGGCCAAGCAATAATAAAAAAATAAAACCATCTCGAGAATAAAGTCATTATAATGCGAGATTAAACTCGTTAAATTTCGAGAAAAAAGTCGAAATACAATCTTGAGAATAAACTCATTAAATATAGATTAAACTCGTAAATTTCGAAAAAAGTCGAAATACAATCTTGAGAATAAACTAATTAAATATCGAGATTAAAGTCATTATAATGCGAGATTAAACTCGTAAATTTAGAAAAAGTCAAATACAATCTTGAGAATAAACTCATTAAATATCGAGATTAAAGTCATTATAATCGAGATTAAACTGTAAATTTAGAAAAAGTCAAATACAATCTTGAGAATAAACTCATTAAATACGAATAAAGTCATTATAATGCAGATTAAACTTAGAGTTTTTCTAAACACAACGACTTTATTCTCGATATTTAATGAGTTTATTCTCAAGATTGTATTTCGACTTTTTTCTCGAAATTTAACCGAGTTTAATCTCGCATTATAATGACTTTAATCTCGAGATGGCTTTATTTTTTTTATTATTGCTTGGCCCTAATCCTCTTCCGTATGTTCTCACTTAGATTTATTGCTTCTTATATTTTTTTCTTTGGATTAAACCATCTGCTAAATGTATAAATATGTGTAATAAAAACAAATACCTTGGTTTAATATAAATTCATATTCTATAAATTATTCTAGGTACAAATTAATACATTTGCATAAAGTTAACTGCTAATTACAAAATGTATCTTTTGTGGGAGTTGTATCCTTTCAAGAACATGAGAGAGCAGGATGACCATGTCCTTTTTTTCTGTGGTTAAACAATGCTATGGTTTCAGTGAATCACATTAAATGCCTTCGGTGTCATATAAGAATTACTGGATGTGATAAGAGAGCATGTTTATAATGGATCACTCAATCATTTAGTCATCTTCCTGTTGTTCTAAACTCCTGTGAGTTCATTTTATAACGTGAAACACAAAAAGAGATTGTGACAGGTCTCTAGCTTTCTTTGTTTAGGAGGAAGCAGGAGCTGGGTTTTGCTTTTCAGCAAAAAAAAACACTGAACACTCTTCTGCATGCATCTCTCGGTCTCCCCTCCGGAGGTATGGACACCCTTTTTATCCCTCTCCAGCTCTCACTGTATCACAGAACAGATGTTAGAGATAATTTCCCACAGGTGTCAATCCTTACCTTTCTTCTTCTCCCAGCCTCACTCTCCACAGATGTCACTCGGCCATGCCCACATCACCACAGGGATTTTGGTAGAATGTTAGATATTGATGGCTTTAGTCACCATCCATGGTATGAATGGTGAGACTGAACATTTTGCCTTGAACAACAGACCCCATGACAAAAACCCCTCCCATTCAGAACTGCAGAGTGTTCCTGCTTCTTAACAATCAAAGGAAATGTTTGAGCAAAAAAAATAATACAAAAAAATAAATCCTGTTTCTATCCAAATGGATGGAACAAAAACATAAGAATGTATAGTCAAATTTGACTTTATCAGTGTTTCACACACTGTAATAGTAGCATTACTCAAATACAGCACACTTCACTTCTGTAGCCGAGTCACTACATCCTGCACCTGTTGAATCAGGGATATTAGGAAATCATGACCACAGTCTGAGTCAAGGAATGCAAATATTAACTCACATTGCCCATTTTTGGTTGCACATTTTTGGTCATTGGTCAGTCATTGTTCAGACCTTTATCTGTTGGTTTCAGTATTAGTTTGAATGTTTTGGAATATCTTGATCGTTGCAAAAAGCATCCTAGTTAGAGGTCGACCAATAGTGGATTTTGCCACTACAAATAACTAAGGTGTGAGAGAGGCCGATAACCGAATAATTGGCTGAATCGATTTTTAAATCGATTTATCGAATGTCAAAAAAATTCTTATTCTTTCTTACTATAGCGGGCACAGAAAAAGAGTCCAAAATTAATAAAATCCCAGATGCGGTTTATTGTAAAACCAAAATCCGAATAATATCCTGAAAAACTTCTATAACGTGGGATTTTTGAGGATAATGAAGCCTAAACACACAACGAGGACTCATTTTGAAAATATGAAATGGAGAAAACTATCAGCAACTATCGGCATAGATATTTTCCGATAGCTGGTAGTTCCTAAAAGCAAATATCGGCAGTGATTAATTAGTTAAACCAATATATATCGGTCTACCTCTAATCCTAATTAAAGATTAATTTCCCCTGCCAATGATCATAAAATGCCATTCCTAATTTTAACTGCTGTAAAAAAGCCATCGAAAATTTTAAATATTGTGGAGCCCTGTTTGGGTCACCTGAAAAATCACTGATTTAGATGAATTTTTATTATGTGCGCTCACAAGCACATTCAGAATTTATCAGATTCTGTGCATCATGTCTTGTGTTATAGGGTTGCCCGGTGGAGCAGGTCAAAGACGTCCTGTCTCGGGTGCCAATGGCACAGAAGTTTGCCAAATACTGGATCTGCCAAGCCAGATTGATGGAAAGAGAAGGAAATCTAGAGATCCTGCCTATGTTCCAGGAGGCTGTTCGTGTAGTAAGAGAGGTCAGATTTTCTCTCTCACACCCAAACAATACATGCTTTGTTTTTGGTGTTATTTCCTCTGTATGTGTGACTTGTTTTGGTCTGTGCCAGGGCATTTGAACAATTTCTGGTTTATCTGAGAAGCCATTTTCAGATAAAGACTATTAAGAATATCTAAATTATATTTAATGTTTTTTTCTGGAATATAATCTAATTCCTGTTACTTCTAAGCAGGAATGTATAGTAATATGTAAATAAAAAACATCACGTAGCATATTAATGTTTTTTTCACTAATTACAATTTCTCTCAACAGCCAGTGGATGAGCTCCGATCTGTGGTTTTTGAGATCCTTAAAAAGAGACAGGCTCAAGGTAAAAAGCAAGGATTGGGTATTCTATATTTTTGTCCCAAATATATAGTATTTGGGGACTTCACCAAAGTGCAGTTAGTTCACCCAAAAATAAAAATCCTCTCATTATTTACTTTAAGCCATCCTAGATGTGTATGAATTTCCTTCTTCAGCAGGACCGAAGTGAAGCTTTTTATAAGCACATTTCAGCTCTTTTTGTTCATACATTGGAAGTATACAGGTGCCATCAGGTTGCTGGCTGTTTGACGGTCCAAAATGCATATTTAGGCAGCATAAAAATAATCCACACAACTCCAGGTTAATAAATGCTTTTTGGACCGTCATACAGCCAGCAACCTGATGACACCCATTTACTTGCATTGTTTGGGTTCAGTACAAGTTAAGCTCAATCGGCAGCATTTGTAGCATAATATTTAATATTGTACCTCCCTTTTCTTAATTTAATAAATAAATAAAAAGCAAAAATGTTACAGTGAGACACTTACAATGGAATTGGGGGCAATTGTTTTTGTTGTTAAAAGACTCAACGTTTCAAAGGTTTAGCCAGATGTAAACAATATGCATGTTAACTTGATTTTTATCGTGATAAAATTGCTTACTAACATTTTAGCCAATTTTACAACTTTGTTGCCATGACGATGTATTGTCAATAAAACCTAAAATCCTTTACTGCTCAAATAACACATGAGTTTTAATAGAAGAATTAATGTAAGTGCTTTTTTTAAATTATAGGCTTCACATTTCTGGTTTTAAACTTCCCAAACATTGGACCTATTCACTTCTCACTGTAACCTTGATATTGGCTTTTTTTTAAAGATAAGTAGAGATGAGTCGAAATTACTTTTTGTGGTAATCAACATTATGCCACAACTGCTGCCGATTGACCTTAACTTGTATTGAACCCGGAATATTCCTTTAAGCTGCACATGTCCATTTAGACAAACTTTTATATTTCTTGGTGCAGTTAGCAAATATATTCCTGGTTTATTCTGAAACCACTCACGACTTGTTGGGTAATACACTAAAGGTATAGCTATGGCTTTGGTCTGTGTTTAATATACATTTTAAATTCATACCATTACCTGGCATGTTTTGGGTGAAATCAGTGTAGGACAAAGTCATTTTGAAAATGTAAGATTTCTTTCACTTTGGGCACTATTTTAAGAGCGCTAGTGCAAAGCGCTACGTCTAGGCGCAAGTGGGTTTGGTGAAATTAAACACGCAATGTGCTAATGGGCTGGGTCAAGTGCAATTTAATTCAGAGGTTCTTCTCCGGCATGTCTACGTCCTATTATATAGACCATTCACTGTCAAGCACCAGTGATGGAAACAAAGACAACACATTAATAAGAAGTTGGTATTGTAAATGGATTGGATTAGAAGAACAGAAATATGAATTTGCGTTCTTTTGTGCATTAACTGACTCCTTGTTTAATATCGGGCATATTTCTAAGATAGTGACATGTTCCTTGGAAAATGTGGTTCTTAATGATTATCAATAATTTTCATCTACTGACACACAAATCATGCTAGTATTAACAGTGATTGTAAAAATACTTCTACTGGTCGATTTTGATATGAAAAAATTTAATTGAATTTAGAAAATATATTTGGTTAAATTGTTTTGTGTTTCAGTAGATTAAAATAAACTTCAAATGAAACTAAGGTATAATCAAAATGACAGTGTTAAAAAAAATAATCATACCAAATCCAAACATTTCACTTTCTCCAACTTCTTCCACTGGCCCCTTTTGCAGTGAATTAAAAATCACTCGAGGCAATAGGTGGGGGAAAAACAATACCAATTATATAATATTTAAATACAATAAAATATATAATTGAAAAATAAACCTTGACCTATAAATGGTTTAACACGCATCTCATAAATTAGTCTCATCAAACGGCGACAATGTTCCACTGTGTTTTCAGAGTTTGAACATTAACTTTATTACCACTTGCTGGTGGAATCTCTTAACTATAAATGCAGGAACTGAGTTTAGACATTACACCGAAAACAGACGTGCTTTTCTCAGGAAATAACAAATTATTTAATTAACATACAAAGCACCCACAGATAGCGCTCTCACAAAACTCATATTAGACATTACGCATGTCGTAGCACGTAGCGTATGTAAATATTACAAATAAATCTTGCCATATTTTTTTATTCAGATTTGTCTCCTGTTCCTAATGAGCCTGTAGAGACTGAGACAGATGATGAGCAGGAAGCCCATGATAACATAATGTGTACTCCAAAACCTGTCAGTGCCCTCATATGTGGAATGAGGGGAGACTCATCTGTTGTCAAATATAAAATTACAGCCACCCCAGGGTAAGGCACATGCACACAACACAAACAAAAACTAACTTGAACCTTTATCCCATCCACTTTGTTGTCTGGGTTTTCATTTAAGTAAATTTCACTGATAAAGAGAATTGTAAAAATGGTTATAAACACTATCTGGCCTTGCTAAAAGAAAGCATGTTCAATAAAGACAGAATAGGACATAGCTCAGTATGATCAGATCAGCCCTTTTATGATGTGACAAGTTAGATCTAACTTATGTTGTTTGTTTAAAGAGGGAAGAGGAGTCAGCAGGGAGGAGAACCTGGACGAGTAGACGGGCATGAAATCCGCTTCTTTACCCCAGTGCGCCGTTCAGTACGGATTGGGAAAACCTCTTTGTGCTATCCCACAGCCTTGCAGGAACATGACCCATGTGTGACCTCTCTTTGTGACCTTGTGGTCGGGGACGAGAGTAATGGAGAGCTCAAAGGTGACGCACAACCCCAGAGCTCCCCTGTGTATGTGTTCCGGGAAAATGAAGCACTGAGAGACCATGTTACAGTTCAACTTGTTTATCCAGATGAGGTTGAAACATAATCATATTTATCACTAGGCCATGACCTGAATTTCTCTCCAGGGATCATTTGAATTATTTTAGCAAATATATTTTGAAGCTTGTTTAACTATTTGTATGTTAAATGTGTTTTTTGGGTGCGTGTTCTGTGCTTTTGCTGCACACTGACCATTTAGCTGAGCTCTTGCATTATTTAAAATATCTCTTTTTAGCCAGATATGAGCAGCAATGCTTGTTTAAAATATCAGAATATCCTTTAGCTTTGACTGTTGGGACCTACACTAATTAGATGCAACCTATTTGGCATATACCTTCATAGTTAGTACCAATGTATGGAAAAAGATAAAACAACAGAAGTTATCCCTGTATTTTGTGTGTGCATTATGTATTGCTGTATCTGCAAAATAATTATTGCATATGTTTTGGTGTAAAAATCCTAAGATGTGTTTTTTGTTTGCAAAATTTTTCATAAACAGATTTGTTATTCATAAAATATATTTCTTAACTTATTTGTTAGTCCCTAATTGAGTTGTAACTGAAGGGTCCATTATCCTGTTGTCTAAACAATAGTGTATTTGTGTTCTCCGACATATGAAATTGTATTTTATTGTAAAGTAAAAACAAATTATTCAGGTAATGTAATTTAAAGAGAAGTGTGTCTTTTCTGCATAATCAAACGGCATTGCAAAAATGAATCACTGTTTTCAAACAGGTTCAGGAAAACTCCACCCATCTTCTATTGGTTGTATTAATATATAGTCCCACCCCAAACTCACCCCATTGGTTGAGCCAATGTCGCTGTGTCAGGCTGGACAGGCCAGTCAAACAAACAGCGGAAAGTTTTGATAACATCACAGAGCCAATTTGTTACACTTTCATTGAAATCAACCTTCAAATGCTTGCTTATAGCTGACTGCACCGCAAACGCAAAATAATTTGTACATTGAAAAGATCAATAAGACAAATTAAATTACACCAACAAAAGTAATTTTTAGGGGTTAGATTAAGTAGAAATATACCCTTAAGGTAAAAAATTGCAGGTTACCTCTTTTTTTTTTCAGTGTAAGATAGTTAAAGGTGCGGTCAATTTTTGTTGACATCGTCTTGGACTTACATTGAAACCTAGTGGCATGGATGCAGCATCAATCAAACAACAGTTTTCAGTAAATGATGCCATTGTAGAAATTCACTATTCACTGCCAGCCATTATGAATTAAATCCCTGAGTGAAAGTGTCTGATAATTGGGTTTGGGTATCGTGTTTTTTTTTTGTTTTTTTTTAAGATACCGGTGCCAAATCGATACTTTTAAAACGGCACCTGAACCGATACTTAAATATTTAAAGTTTAAAAGTATACTTAAATATATAAGTAAATACAAAACACAACAAATGAACATAACAAATTCACAATAAAACCTAACCCAACTACAATAATTTAAATAACAGTTAAAGTACTAATAACAGCATAGTCGGTATGCTACAAACCAGCTTCAAATTTCAGCAGTTATTTTGCAGAGCATCATTGCTTTCTCTGGCAAAATACGACACCTCTCGTGACTTATTGTCATAATCAATGGACTACGAAGATGTGTTGGATTTGTATAAGAGCTTAATATTACGAAGTGATTTAGTCCCAGAGTTGTTACTGCACCAGTACATTTACCTGACATGGTTACTGCTAATAAATAACTTTTCAAATTAATCTACATCAATCTACATGGACACCAACTAACTGTTATAACCTAATACCATATTACAAATTACAAGTTAGCAAAAAATGTATATGCAATACGTGATTTTGCCCCGTTAATCAAAAGTTTCTTACCATCAACCAATCACTGCTGTCTGCCATGTTATTCGACTTTCCATGTTGTTGTTCCGACTTGCATTCACGTGAATTTTCTCAGTGGGTATAGTATATTCTTTAATATTATAGTATGTTTTTATATCAAAGTACTTCTATGAGTTTCCTGGCCTTTGTGTGAACCAGGACAGAGCAAATGAGGTTACTTAAAGTGTTGATGCTGCAAAAACCACAAAGCGCACCCAGCTGTAACAAAATAATGAGGCTATGGACCTTGAAACACAAGATAAAGAGTAAAAACAACCAGTGGTCAAGTAATTAAAAAGATAGACTAAAGCCAGGTTTCTACAAGTAAAAAGATATCAAAAGGCTCTGTGAGATAATGGTGGTGAATAGTATCCATTGGTTACAAAAATAACAAAGGGACATAGAAATGAGGTAATGCCATATAGAAGATGAGGTTTTGGAATAAGAGAGTCAAGAGAATGGAGAAGAGGGGAAAAAAAAGTGTAAATGTGGCACTGTTGTATTTTCTTCATGCACGCAGGTACTTGTGAGTGTTTTCAGCTGTTGTAGAGCAGTTCAGAATCAGAATGAGCTTTATTGCCAAGTATGCTTACACATACAAGGAATTTGTCTTGGTGATAGAAGCTTCCAGTGCACAAACAATACAAGACAGATATTAATAAAAAAAAATTGAATAAGAATAGAAAATATAGTATATATAGAAATACACAAAAATATTCATATATACATACATACACACACACACACACACACACATATATATATATATATAGCGCAACTGGGTTGTAGGTTGTCAGATTGTGGTCATAAATGATTTGTAATGTGTATGATGTGTCGATTGTGTGAGTAGGATGCGTTTCATTCAAGATCTGGCAACTGGAACACCTTGGAATAATATATTGATTTGATTAGGCCCTATTCATATAACGTGGTTTGGGCCATACAAATTACGGGAGTAATAACAAACGGGAGACTCCCGGGAAAAACGGTAGTGTTGACAGATATGCAAGCCGTTCCCGAAGCAGTGCTCAGTTTTACAACTGATATTTGTACATCTAACGTAAGTTGAGCGTATTGGACACTTCAGTTTTTCAAATGACATCTGTTATATAAAGCAACTCATTTGCAGTTAATTGTTATTTCTACCTCTTTCTAGTCACAGAGCACTTTATTTTGAGAGTTGTTTAAGTGAGAGAAGATCCTGTAACTTAGTGCCGTTTGGGGGAAATTGTAATGTTTAATCATTTATTTTATTATGAAAATAAAATTTAGTATTGAAGAAAGGTAGATTTTGTTTTTATATGTGGTCAATAATAGTTCTTAGAAAGAAAATCGGTATCGGCAGGTCACATTTGCAAAAAATCGGAAATCGAAATCGGCCAAGAAAATTGCAATCGGTGCATCTCTAATAAATACACACACACACACACACACACACACACACACACACAAATGTACAAAAACAAATCTGTTATATACAGGTGTAAATGTAATGACAGATGAGGTAGGATATGTTGGATAAATATAAATAGACTAAGCTATGTATAGCACATAATTATTGCTCAATGGGGCAGTTATATTCAATTCAAGAGATGCATAGCCTGAGGGAAAAAACTGTTTTTGCACCGGCCAGAAGGCAATAGTTCAAAGAGTTAGTGGGCTGGGGTCCAGAGTTATTTTTCCAGCCCTTTTCCTCACTCCTCACTGGAAGTGTACAGTTCTTGAAGGGAGGGCAGGGGGCAACCAGTAATCCACTCAGCAGTCTGAATTTTCCTTTGATGTCTTCTGATGTCCGATTTTGTAGCTGTACCAGACAGTTATTGAAGTGCAGAAGACAGACTCAATGACTGCTTAGTAGAACTATCAGCAGGGACTGTGGCAGGTAGAACGTCCTCAACTGGCAAATGAAGTACAACCAATGTGGGTCTCCCACTACAGGTCTGTGAGATGCTGAACCAAAAGTTGTTGAGTGGGGGTAGGGGTGGAGTGTTCGCTACCCTTTTATGCGTATCGCAGCGCCATTTTGTGGTCCGTTCTGCATAATGTGGCGGCTCATTTTAGCTTATCGCAGCCCATTCGGTCCATTTCGCGACTGACCCACCGGCCTGCTCGGTTCTTCCGATGGCAAATCCGCCCCTGATCAGCCCCAAAATGCGTCGGACCACCGGGAAAATGTCTGGTATGCCAGATTACGGTTGTCAGTGTGTTTCTGGCCTGATTGTACAAGATTTTATCCCCACTTCTGTAAGCATCCTCTTTGGACTGACTAAGCTGCCTGAGTTTTGCTGTAAACAATGGTTTGTTGTTATTGAACTTTAAATAAGTCCTAGTAGGTATGCACATATCCTCACAGAAACTGATATACTGTATGTATAAAATGCATACATGCATACTCACATGAGATGAAGACTCCAGTCATACAGTAAAGCTGTGATTCTAAAGTTGAGGGTCCCCTCATGGGGGTGGCCACGTTAGTGAAGTCAAGTCAAGTCAAGTGGTTTTTACTGTCGTTTCAACCATATACAGTTAGTACAGTACACAGCAAAACGAGACAACGTTCCTCCAGGACCATGGTGCTACATAAAAACAACAAAGGACCAACACAGGACCACATGAGACTACACAACGAAATAAAGTACCTATATAAAATACATATATATACCTATATAAAGTGCACGTGCAAACATGTGCAAAAAGTACAGGACAGTACAACAAATTACTGACAATGAACAGGACAATAGACACAGTGCAGCGCCGACCAGTACTCAGTAGTGCAAAAAGATGACAGTTTCTAAAAATGTAAACATAACATACTATGAGATAGTGTTCTATGCACATAGCAGTTATTGAGGTATCAGACAGTTATAAAGTGACAGTAATTAAAGTGCAACTCAGGACACGTGTGTGTGTGTCAAACCAGTCTCTGAGTATTGAGGAGTCTGATGGCTTGGGGGAAGAAGCTGTTACACAGTCTGGCCGTGAGGGCCTGAATGCTTCGGTACCTCTTGCCAGACGGCAGAAGGGTAAAGAGTTTGTGTGAGGGGTGTGTGGGGTCGTCCACAATGCTGGTTGCTTTGCGGATACAGTGTTTTTTGTAAATGTCTTTGATGGAGGGAAGAGAGACCACGATGATCTTCTCAGCTGTCCTCACTATCCTCTGCAGGGCTTTGCGGTCCGAAACGGTGCAAGTCCCAAACAGTTAGTGATGCAGCTGCTCAGGATGCTCTCAATAGTCCCTCTATAGAATGTAGTGAGGATGGTGGGTGGGAAATGTGCTTTCCTCAGCCTTCGAAGAAAGTAGAGATGCTGCTGGGCTTTCTTGGTGATAGAGCTGGTGTTGAGGGACCAGGTGAGGTTCTCCGCCAAGTGAACACCAAGGAATTTGGTGCTCTTGACGATCTCCACAGAGGAGCCGTCGATGTTCAGCGGAGTGTGTTCACCTTGTGCTCTCCTAAAGTCAACAACCATCTCTTTTGTTTTGTCGACATTCTGGGACAGGTTGTTGACTCTACACCAGTCCGTCAGCCGCTGCACCTCCTCTCTGTATGCTGACTCGTCGTTCTTGCTGATGAGACCCACCATGGTCGTGTCATCGGCGAACTTGATGATGTGGTTCGAGCTGTGCATTGCTGCACAGTCGTGAGTCAGCAGAGTGAACAGCAGTGGACTGAGCACACAGCCCTGGGGGGCCCCAGTGCTCAGTGTGGTGGTGGTGGAGATGCTGTTCCCGATTCAGACTGACTGAGGTCTCCCAGTCAGGAAGTCCAGGATCCAGTTGCAGAGGGAGGTGTCCAGACCCAGCAGGTTCAGCTTTCCAATCAGGTGCTGGGGAATGATCGTGTTGAATGCTGAGCTGAAATCTATGAACAGCATTCGAACGTATTAGTCCTTATTGTCTAGGTGGTTGAGGGCCAGATGGAGGGTTGTGGCGATGGCATCGTCTGTTGAACGGTTTGAACGATACGCAAACTGCAGTGGGTCTAGTGAGGGGGGCAGCTGGGTCTTAATGTGCCTCATGACGAGCCTCTCGAAGCACTTCATGATGATGGGTGTAAGTGCAACGGACCGGTAGTCGTTGAGGCAGGACACTGAAGACTTCTTTGGCATGGGGATGATGGTGGTGGCCTTGAAGCACGGAACGACGGCGCTGCTCAGAGAGATGTTGAAGATGTCGGTAAGAACATCTGCTAGCTGGTCTGCACATCCTCTGAGCACTCTGCCAGGAATGTTGTCTGGTCCAGCAGCCTTCCGTGGGTTGACTCTATGTAGAGTTTTCCTCACATCTGCCGTGGTAAGACAGAGCACCTGGTTGTTGGGAGGAGGGGTGGTCTTCCTCGCCATCACGTCGTTCTGCACTTCAAACCGAGCGTAGAAGTCGTTCAGCGCATCTGGAAGGGAGGCATCTTTGTCATAGGCAACTGATGTTGTCCTGTAGTTGGTGATGGCCTGGATGCCCTGCCACATGCGCCGCATGTCACCGCTGTCCTGGAAGTGACTGTGGATTCTCTGGGCATGTGCGCGCTTTGCCTCTCTGATTGCCCGTGACAGTTTGGCCCTAGCTGTTCATAGGGCTGCCTTATCGCCTGCTCTGAAGGCAGAGTCTCAGGACCTCAGCAGCGTGCGCACCTCCGCAGTCATCCACAGCTTCTGGTTGGAGCGTGTGGTGATGGTCTTGGAGAAAGTGACATCATCAATGCACTTGCTGATGTAGCTGGTCACTGATGCTGTGTATTCCTCCAAGTTGGTAGAATCGCCATATGTTGCAGCCTCCCTGAACATGTGCCAGTCAGTACACTCAAAACAGTCCTGAAGAGCAGAGATGGCTCCTGCTGGCCAGGTTTTCACCTGATTCTGGAGCGGTTTTGTGCGTCTGACGATGCTGGAATCAACATAACAGAGATGTGGTCTGAGTAGCCGAGGTGGGGCCGGGGCTCTGCCCGGTATGCGCCTGGGATGTTTGTGTAAACAAGATCAAGCGCGTTCGCCCCTCTCGTTGCAAAGTCCACATACTGATGGAATTTAGGGAGCACTGTCTTGAGATTCGCATGGTTGAAATCTCCGGTGACAATAAACAGTTATTGGGGTAGCAGACAGTTATAAATTGACAGTAATTAAAGTGCAACTCAGGACACGTGTGTGTGTGTCAAACCAGTCTCTGAGTATTGAGGAGTCTGATGGCTTGGGGGAAGAAGCTGTTACACAGTCTGGCCGTGAGGGCCCGAATGCTTTGGTACCTCTTGCCAGATGGCAGAAGGGTAAAGAGTTTGTGTGAGGGGTGTGTAGGGTCGTCCACAGTCCGTCGGTGTGAGCGTTCTGCAGTTCGCTCATAGCCCCATACAGTTCACAAAGCGCTTCCTTAGCGTTAGCGCTGGGGGGAATGTAAACTCCGGTTATGCAAACAGTGGTGAATTCCCGTGGTAGATAAAAAGGTCTGCATCTAACAGTCACAAGCTCCAACAGCGATGAACAGTAACTAGAGACTAGCATAGAGTTCTTGCACCATTCCGTGTTGATGTAAACACACAAGCCACCACCGCGAGTCTTACCGCAGAGAGCTGTATTTCTGTCGGCACGAAACGAGGCGAGCCCGTCTAGCTGAATGGCGGCATCCGGAACTCTGTCGCTGAGCCACGTCTCTGTGAAAACAAAGACGCAGCAATCTCTAAACTCACGCTGCGTAGCCTGCTGGAGTCGGATATAGTCCAGTTTATTGTCCAGGGAGCAAACAATTGAGAGCAGGATAGACGGGAGAGCCGGCCGGCTAGGGTTTGTTTTTAGCCTAGCATGGACCCCCGCCCTCTTGCCGCGCTTCTGCTTTCTCGCGCACCGCTTACGACATCCTCTCCCCTGGCCACCGGCATCAGGCGATGCCGAGGACTGGAGGCCTGGTCTCCGCAGCAAGCAGAGTATGCGTAGCGCCTCCTGCAGGTCATCATGCAGCTTGGTTTTTGCATGAGTCTTATATTTCAGTAGTGTCTGGCGATGGTAGACACGAACACCGGTTGCTCCGATGTCCATGTGTTGCAAAAGTCGGGATTTTTTAACAAAAATAGAACCATTGTGGATCCGGAGTGGCCGCTGCGTGCCATCTCTCTCTCTCTAATGAGTATCACATTAGATCTAGGATCACATTACCATCCAAAAACTACTCGTCTAATCTCAGTAACCACATTCAGTAATGGTTTACATAAATCATGTCTGACTGTAAATTTCAACAATGGCATCTGAAACAGGAAACTGTTGCGTTTGAATGATGCTGCATCCATTTCCCAAGTTTCGGCAAATGTCCATGGGCGTAATATAGCTATTTCGATGGGAATCTGCACGATCATTATGGACTTCCGGTGGTGAAGAATTTCCTCTTGCAGATTTCATGTGGAATTCAAGTTTGTTTAATTTTGACAGGTGACTTTGCCGCATTGACCAATAGGAAGTTGCTTGGTTTGGCAGTGACCCTGTGTGGGCGGTGCTCTGTACACAGCTACACTGTATATTCACAATGGACAGGGATACAGTATCATTTTAGTGGTGGTTTCTTCTTCTATATTGCCTGCAACGACAACAAGCTCAGTCCGATGATGCTGTGACACACAGTCCCAGACCTTGGCAGACCCTCCACCTCTAAATCAATACCGCTCAAGAGTACAGGCCTCAGTGTAATGCTCATTTCTTCGATGATAAACGTGAGCCCGACCATCACCCCTGGTGAGACAAAACCACGACTTGTCAGTGAAGAGCACTTTTTGTCAATCCTGTCTGGTTCAGCAAAGGTGGGTTTGTGCCCATAGGCGACATTGTTACCGGTGATGTCTGGAAAGGACCTGCCTTACATCAGGCCTAGCCCTCAGTCCAGCCTCTCTCAACCTTTTGTGGACAGTCTGAGCACTGATGGAGGGATTGCGCATTCCTGGTGTAACATTCATTTGTTGTTGCCATCCTGTTCCTGTCCTGCAGGTGTGATATTCAGATGTACCAACCATGCGCAGGTGTTGTTACACGTGGTACGCCACTGCGAGGATGATCAGCTGTCCTTCCTGTTTCCCTGTAGCACTGTCTTAGGCGTCTCACAGTATGGACATTGCAACTTATTGCCCTGGCCACATCTGCAGTCCTCATGACTCCATGCAGCATGCCTTAAGCACGTTCACCCAGATGAGCAGGGACACTGGGCATCTTTCTTTTGGTGTTAGTAGAAAGGTGTAACTTTACAGAACTATTTTTCAGTTAAACTGTAACAGCATCGAATCAGGACCTATATGCACTGTGGAGAAGCATTGAGAAATAAAAAATGTTACCCCCTAATATTGTAACTTGTAGCCTAATTGTCCGTTTTGTCATTACCGGCATGAATGACTCACACTATTGTAAAAGTGAGCAAATGGACTGGTATCCTTTGGAACAGGTATGTCGCCCACTGATCCAGTTTAGAATGAAAAGGGCAAATTTGATAATCTAAAGTGCCAAATATTGCTCTTAAAGGTGCTGTAAGCAATTTTGTTGTTCCATCATCCCATGGTTGTCAAACACATCCGTAGCAAAATAGTGCCCTTAACTGACAACTAATATGAAAATAATGGCATAAAAATGGCTTTAAGCCTCAATAATTCGCTACAACTACAATACTGCGAGAAAGAACAAAATCATTGACAGGCAGAAAGCGTCAGAGACCGCAGTCCATGGAAACATTTTTGTTTGCTGTATAATGTCTAGAGCGCTCACAGAGACAGGTGATGCTGTAGGGCTAGTTTTGAATAGCAGTGAACCAGGTGTGTCGGTCAGAACACCACAGAGAGAGAATCAACTTATTTTTATTTATTGTCACAAGTATGTATCAACATCAGAGGGAGAATTGAGCCTTTACATCAACATTAACCAGTGTCTGATTAATAAGAGATATTTGCTTGAGGACCGCAATGAACTCTAGAGGGTTTGAGGATTAGAGTCAACAGGGCCCTATGCAGTATCCAGGGCAATGGGTTTCCTTAGTTTAGTATAAGCCTTTGGAATGGTTGCAGATGAGCATGCTAGGACTGGGAGGAACGATGAGATGTGGAGGAGGTTGAGCACAATTAAATGAGGAACATGTAGGTAAGTTCTTCATTAGACAAGCCTTAATTGACTTAACTGGCAAGGGTTAGATGCATAAGCAGGCTGGGTTGTATATCAGCTTGCATAGGTTTGGATTTGTGTGAGTGTGTTTGAGAGTGGTTACTCTGCAACAGACAAAGAGCAGAACTCTAATAACAGCAATCACCATTACACAACATCAGACCATTCACATACAAACTATAGGCTGCTCCCTTTACATGATAACATAATGATGCATGAACGCTTGTTATAACATCTTTCATTGCATTTACCCACATGAACTACTATAACATTATGAACATTATAATTCTTAACATTGTAGATAGGCAGAGAAATTAGCAGAACTAGCACGGATTAATTAACATGATCATGTAACATTGCACAGCCGATGACTTTATAATTACTGATAACAACGAACATAACTCAGCGTACATAGGAGGATTAATCGTACTCACTCAAATAAGACGCACATGAACACAAGATACGTCCAAACTGAGGCTGATCATAACTTTAATGCACGTCTCAGGCACCAGTGCAGCGCGAACTGATCTCGTGCAGCGGCTGATAAAGTATGTCCTTCTCTTCGCCACTTATGAACTCACACGCTACGTGCTTCCAGAATAACAGTCCCAGCCAATCTTAGCGTGACAGCGCTCATACATCCTCTTATTAAGTGACTTTTTCACAGGTGAGATATCTCAGGACACTAATTTCATTAATATCTTTGAGGGAGTAGGAAATTTGTTTGCATACCTTTCAATGAAACAATCACTTACAACACTTTATTTTAAAGAAAGCATATTTGGCTTCAATATATTAGCTATGATATCATAATAATATAATAGATCATCATCAAAAACATACATCAACAGATACCATACAGACCAGTGGATAACACAATCAATGTAAACACATTTGCCCTGTGAGAAAGTACAGGTTTGTTTTTTTTTTATGTGAGGGGGACACGTACACACATATTTTGCTCACCTGCACTTTCAAATTGTAATACAAAGATAAAAATGAAAAATAAATTAAAAAAGACATCGAGCTAACGCCCACGCCAGCCACGGCCAATGAGTCAACGGCCAATGAGTCAACGCCCACGCCTGCCACTGCCAGCGAGTCAACGCCAAAGCTTGACACGGCCAATTAGTCAATGCCCACGCCTGCCACGGCCAACGAGCTGAAAGCTTCGTCCGCCAGCGACAGCGTTATTCATCTCATTCGTCCCAGAGCCTGCGCGGCCAACTTTGGCCTCCTGGAGGAGGAGGTGGAGAAAGGCTTTCGTTTCCAAATCTCTGCCCAAGTTCATGACCACGGAGGTCGTCTCTGAGTCTCTGATCATGTAATATGATCACGGAGGACGTTTCCAAGTTCCAAGCACAAGAAAGTGCTCCCTTTTGTTTTACAACAATATAAAAGCAGCATTACGTTGATTCTGGACTTTATTAAAGGGGTCATGACATGGTTTTTTTTATTGTATTATTATGTTCCCTTAGGTGCAATTATAGTATTAATATATTTTTTTTTAAGAAAAACTTTTAAAATCTAGTGATTTATGACCTTTTCCCACCCTGTTTCTCATCCTCTGATTCAAACAGTCTGTTTTGGGGGCGTTTTCCATTTAAGACTTCAGTGTTAACGCCCACTGTTATGATTGGCTAACGTCAGTGCCTATGTATCAATTATTGACGCCCCCAGCCAGAACAATATGCAAGTAAACTAAGTAAAAACACTGTGATTATTCATAATGAATGAAATTGCGCTTTAAAAAGTAGTTTAAAGTTTAAAATAGATTACTTACAGTTTGCGTCGTCGTTGTTCCCAGAATAGTCGGCACGGACTTATCTTTGAGCAACAGTTTTCTGGCAAAGCCAGCATCATATTGAGATTTGTTCTCAAAACAGTCATCCTTAAAATGTACAGAACAAACGCTTAAGTTAACACTGCCGTGACTGGGACGTCCGCAAAAAATAAACTGCATCCATTTTTCCCTGACGTCTGGATCTTTCGGCAGCTTATTCAGAGGTTTTGTTTGACCACAGCCAGGAACAGCACATCTGTGTGGCATCGTAATTTTCCTGTGCACAAGTAGTCTCTGTCAGAGCTTGCTGTCCATCGACTGAACACTTGTGAGGCGCACGGCGATACTGAAATGAGCGTAGTTGTCTTGCGCTTATAGCGTAGTTATGTTGTGCTGGAGGCGGTCATATGCAAACGCTGTTACGTCACTTCTAACCGACACGTCACTTCTAACCATGAATCCAGAACGAGCTGTATTTTGAGCTTGATTAAATAAATGATTCGTTTAGAATGGGGAGGACGTCTTAAAATATTAAACTTGCAGGACGTTTTAATGATACAAAGACCTCTTATATACCAAAAGATCAAGGCAAATTTGGTTTCTCATGTCATGACCCCTTTAATATAAAAATACATCTACTTAACAAATTCTGCTTGTAGAGGTAACATTGTCCAATCTGGCCATCAAAAAAAAAATAAAAAAATGAGTGCATTCAAGTGTGCTAAAAATCTATGCAATTTCATCAAAGACAAAAAGGGTTGGGATTAATGGAATACATGTAATGGGATTACGTATTTAAAATAAAAAATATAAATAAATGTATTCCACTACAGTTACAATTTAAATCACTGGTATTTAGTTATTCAAAAAGTATTTTGAATACTGAAGAGATTACTTTGCATTTTATTGTCATTTGTTTAATTTAATATTTTGTCCTTTCAAAGATGGAAAACATTTATACATATAAATGATGCGATCCAAAGTGCATTTGAACAGCGGTGAAAAACTTTCTTATGATGCATTACATTCATATGAACAGACAGAAAATCCATTTTCTAGCCATTTTCATGTACCAGGCACGGTCATATTTTTTTGTCAAGAAAATTCATGTTGGATCATAATTTCTTTTTTTCTAGTAAGACCTTTGATTTTAGGGCAAAAATGATATTCTTGATAATAATTTTTGTATTGTTTTCCTGTAAAAATATCTAAAAATCATTAAAACAAGATCAATTTGATAGATCTTGTTTTAGAAACAACACTGTATAAGATATTTAGGTTTCTCAGAGAATTTATTTTAACATGTGTATTTTGTCTTACTGTACTGGCAGAATTGTTATAGTCAAAACAAGTGAAAAAAATCGACCAGTGCTGATGAAGTAATCCAAAGAGAATATGTTACTGGCCTTGATTCTAATGGAATAGACAAATGACATTTTACAGCATGTAATCTGTAGTGGAATACATTTCAAAAGCAACCCTCCCAACCCTGAAGACAAGACACAACTGAAAACGTGGTTGTCAAAGTTTATTGTTCTCTGGCCAATCATTCCACTCACTTCTACGCCCCTGGGTTAGACTAAACGTGTTACATGGCGTCACAGGGCTGCATTATAAGAGCGGTGCTGCCATGAAGTTGCTCATTCGATCAGGCACTTGATGCAGAACTTTGAGGACGGGAAAATAAATCGATCTGAACTCCAGCTGAGGTATATGAATGCATATGTTTATATCTTGACTGATTACAGTTTGTTTTAATTATTTGTAGCTCTCAATCTTAAAATGTGTTGTATAATTGAAACAAGATTGTGTAAAACAATTTTTATCATAAATTACAGGCAAACTGTCTGAAAAAAAAAATCCCTTCACGTATTAGCCAATGGAGTTCGGTAAAGTTATTACATTTGACATTCGTTTGACATTTGCGACAATTAAACTCTCCGTGCAAATCACATTTTCAAGCCAAACACATTTTTTTCCCCATGTCAATTTTCTTAGCTCTCTAAATCAATTAAACAATTTAACTATTGTCAAATATAAAACTAACTTTACCGCGCTAGCCAACGGATGTGCATTGATTTGCAATGCATGCAATATCTACTCTAATCGCATTGTAAGTGTGAGTGAGCAAACAACCTGTTTTGGGAATATCATTCCATACATTTGGGCGTTCCGAGTGTTTAACTCAAACAAATGAGCTGGCACGACACGGAGAGTGCCTATGATGTTTAGTTAGGGGTCGTTCACACCGAAATGGTTTTACTTCCATCCGCACTGTTTATTAATTGTTTTCTACATAAACGTGCATTTGGCCGGGCTTATTTGATTGCTGTTCTTTTTTTTTTTTTTTTTTTTTCAGGGTCTCGTCAAGTTTAAAATAATTTTAAGGCGTCACGAGACACTTGCTCGAGCATTATAGCACACGGACGCATTCGGTGTGAACGGACAGGCAGTTTATAAATGGGTAATTCCTGGGATTCAGTATTCAGTCCCCAGAAAGTGGTGGTTTACTAAAATGAAACGTTGAAAGCTTTTTTCAAGATGTTGATTTGTCCATTAAAATTAATTAAAATAATCTTTCTCATAAAAGATTGCCTTCTTTCTATCTTACATGTCGCTGAGGTAGGCCTACTTCACTGAATTTGAACCAAGAAAAAAAATTAAATAAATAAAATGTGCACTGTTATATATGGTCATTAAAGGCAGTGTAGGTGATTTTTTTTTCTTCATGGAATGGTATGCAAAATATTTACCTATTGCCTGAAAGACATTAATACAATTAGTGTCCCGTTAATCAAAAAATAACATTTTTACTAGTAGCAATTCAATTGTTGATATCTAGAATAAACATTTTTACTAGTAACCACGTAATTCTTGATATCAAGAATTCACATTTTTACTAGTAACAATGTAATTATTGATATCAAAAATGATATTTCTACTAGTAAGAAATACAAAGCTGATATGTGTATTCGGAATTATAACTAGTAAGAAAACAATTCTTGATATCAACAATTTATTTTGAATGGCAGCCTATGGTGACATTTCACTATAGAAAATACAATTACAGATATCAAGATCGTTTTTACTAGTTGAAATACAATTCTAACTAGCAGGGGCGTTACTAGGATCTTGATACATTGGGGGCTTAGCCCAGTCCCCCCCGCCCGCCCGCCCGCTTTTGGTAACTACTTCTTCTACTCATAGGCACATAACAATAAGCAATAATAATATAAATGGGGGGTCTGGGGACCTCCCCCAGGAAATGTTGGCCATTAAACACTTCATTTCCTGCATTCAGGTGCATTTTTTTAGCATTTTAAATGATAGGTAAAAAGATAGAATGCTTTATTTGTAGAACTGTAACAGCTATTCACAGAAACACAAATAAATAATACATGAATATTAAATAATTAATAATGTATCCTGAATTTTATTTGTAACATTGGATAATGGGAAAAGGTAGAGGTGACTTGTTGAGTCAGTAACATGCATCTAATTATCTATTAATCTAACCAAATTAACCTCAGAAACATGAAGTTTAGTACTGTTTTCCGAGCTCACTCACTTTGGGATTGTAGCCGAGGCCGTTTGCTGGCCTCAGGAGGTGGAGGACTGCCGTCTTGACGGCGCATAAAACAGTAGATAAAAAATTGCCGGATATCCATTTTTACATTAGACGTTTGGGCTAGTGAGTGACGGATGTGACGGAGTAATGGAGTGGTGGTGGCGTAGTGGCTAAAGCACAGGGCTGTTAATCAGAAGGTCTCTGGTTCGAACCCCACAGCCACCATCATTGTGTCCTTGAGCAAGACACTTAACTCCAGGTTGCTCCGGGGGGATTGTCCCTGTAATAATTGCACTGTAAGTCGCTTTGGATAAAAGCGTCTGCCAAATGCATAAATGTAAATGTAAATGGATGAATCTTGATGCAGTCTGCTGCTTCCTGCTGATTGGTCAACAAGACAGCACGCTGTATATAGCTGGTAGTAGTCAATATCGATGCACGCGCATGGAGCGCATTATGAAAGACTTCGTCTTAGGTTTAACAACCTATGAAACTATTAATGAACAATATGAAACTAAAACGACATAAGCTTAATTTAAAATGGCTTAGGAACTATCTATTTAGAGGTGGATAAACGCAATTTAGAGGTGGATAAACCCACTTTGGAGGTGGGTAAACGCTATTTCCGAATTTTGGGAGGTGCGTAAACGGCGTTTATGTGCGTTTAGCCTCCACTACATCCCTGAATAACGTTAATTTACACATCGTGTTTCAATCGCCAAATCAGATGTATAGGCTACTTCATCTACATTCCTCACGAGAAACGGATTATGGCTCACAAAATGGATTAGCTATAGGCGAAATAGTAAGGTCCCACGTACTTTACAGTACATGTTCTGCATTAATACCACAGTGAGTAACTTACAGGGCTAGTAAGTTAGACCAGGGTTTGCTTAAGACTAAGAGCCTTCACCGACCTGAGCTTAATGATGAGGGAACGGCGCCAGTAGATAACTCTTCTTGCCTCCCTCGTATCGTTCATGACTCCATATTTTACTTTTTAAAAAGTGTCTAATGTCCATAATAGCTACCACCAGAAGCCACAAACAACAATGACAGTCAAGCCCTAAAGCTGTAAGTTAACCGATGACTCTTTCAGGCTCTCTCCTCTGGTGCGCACTCTAAATACAAGCATTCTGTAACCATAGTAACTTTGATCTGCTTGAACACATTTTAATCGTCTTTAATACATGATTCGAAGGATAGATTAAAAGACCGGTACATTTTTTAAAATAAATACAAAATTATTAAAAAATAATAATAATTATCAATAAATTCAATTTTTTGAGATCCGGGGCTATAAAAAAAACATCCGGGGCTGAAGCCCCGGATGCCCATGTCTAACGACGCGCCTGCTAACTAGTACAAATTTAATTGTTGATATCAAGAATTAGCATTGTTACTAGTGGAGATGTAATTTCTGATATCAAAAATTGCCATTGTTACTAGTAGATATCGAATTCCTGATATCAATAACTAGTGAAAATTTAATTGTTGATATCAAGGATTCATATCCTGAAATGAATAAAAGTTAAAACGGCTTGCCATAGCTGAGAGAGACTGCCTCGGGGACATCATCCCTCGAGCACGCACGCTAAATGCAGCTAAATTAGAACGCGATTGCTCGCGACTTATTCATTCTTAATATATGTCACTGTGTATTTCTTATCATGAAGAAAATTGGCAATATGCAGCTTTATTAATAAGAGAGCACTTTGTGCATTAGTTTGGATTTTTTTATTTTTATTATATTGTATGCTTGTTTATTTAGGCTTTTTTTTAGTACTTGGTAAAAACTTAAATTAAAAGTTGCAAAAGTTGAAGCAAATCTTATATGTGTTCAAAAATACTTTAAGCATACATTGTTCAGTTTTGTTATTATTAAAAAATAATATATTTAAATTAAAGTGTTGCTCAATGGCATATTTTTGTTCTTAGTTCTGCTGCTAATGTTTTGTTGCTTTGGTACCGAAAATGGTAACGAGTACCGTGAAATTTCACTGGTATTGGTACCAACTACTGAAATTTTGGTACCGTGACAACACTAGTCCATTGCCAGCGGCTTTCTCCCTCCTCTGCACGCCAGTGCAGTCCATGCCCCTGGGCGCTTCGACAGCTTCCTAAAAGAGCAAACAACTCCTCTAAAAGAGGGATTATTTTCTCTAAAAGAGTTAACGCGTTGGCATAAAACGTCTTTTTGATGTTTGTCAAGATGCCCTTCCGCCTTTGCGGCAGATATCTGACGGTCATAGACGCTGCCTCGTGTGTGTCTGGGTCATGATCACGCTGAGTCAGCATTTGTGGATTGGTCATGTACTCATTGTGAGAACTTGACCATGGCATCGTTGCGGTTGCGGCTTTCCTTCCTTAAAGGGAACGCCACTCCAGCTGCCCCTCGCATTGCTCCTTCTTCCCATGGGATTGAGGATGACCCGACTGGCGATGGAGGCGATGGAGGCAATTTGGAGGGTTCAGCAGGCACGCTCGATTGCTTCCGGCCGGGCTCGACGTTAGACTGGCTCACCTCATGGCCAGTCTGATGTCTCCGTTGGAACCATGGAGCAGGATGATGATGTCGCCGCTGCATCGGAGAGCTTTGCGGCGGACTCAGCTGTACTACCACCTTCGGGTCTGCCCACCTAGTTCGAGGCTGATGTCCAGATGTCCGATATGTTTGCCCAGAACTGACCTCCTTACTCGTCCGCTCTCACTACCCTCGATGGCGGGGCGGTCCACGGGTACACGCAGGTGGACAAAGCGGTAGCGGTGCACCTGTGCCCGTAAAGTCTCCACTCAATGGAGAGTGGAGGCTTCACCCCCATGTTGTTCAGCTGATCTGGGACCGTTATAGCAAAGCACAGGTAGACCTGTTCGCCTGCTCTGGTACTCTCTCAGGTCGGAGGCAAGTCCCCTCGAGCAGATGCACTGGCACATAGCTGGCCCCAGGGGCTGCACAAGTACGCTGTCTCCAAACAGAGGCTTGCCCACTGGGAAGTCGACGCCGTCACATTGGCCTATTGGACCTAGGCCGTGCCCGCCCCCTTGCCGGTTTGAGCATACTCTACAAGGAGTGTGGCATCCTACTCACACAATCGACACATCATACAAATTTCAGCCATTTGTGACCTCAACCTGGCAACCTACAACCCAGTTGCGCTGTTGATATCTGCGCAGGTAGTAGATGTGGGAAGTTGAATCAAGCATCACTGGTGGATGGGAGGAGAAGACCTAGATGGTGCTCCGGCACTGATTGTAATACTGGACACGGTGGGAAAAATTACGTTACTCAGCACATTAAATCACAGCGGCGCAATCTGTATGTATTTAGCCGGCCTCTACTATCCAGTACCACCACCAACCCCCCCACTCAGAGGTCTCCCGGGTTTTGGTACACAAATGTTGACAGGTATGTCGCCGTGTTTGTAGCGCTCCTCCCTCATTAGGCAGGAAATACTACCAAGCCACTTCCATGTGTGGTGTAACAGGCCCATGTGATGTATTTGCCACATTTTCACCTCCCCAGCCTGGGCAGGATGTGGTCTCCGCAGGGTCTTTTCCCCCTGAAAGAATTGGACTGGAAAAGAACGCCTTCCCCAATGCTTGTTATAGCTAGATGGCCCTAGCCGCATCTAACACTCTATGAAGAGAAAGATAGAGAGAGAAAAGGCCGTGGCTGGTGTGGCCTGCTCCCATGCTTGTCACGTCGCTTGTTCCCACCCCTCAATGGAACAACTTGCTCGGATGCCCGGAAACGAATAAAAAAAATATGACGTCTTAGTGGGGCTTTGGGGAAGGTTACATGCAGTCTGTTGCCCATGCTCCTTTGGCACGCTACAGTTTGACAGGGCATGGGGCATAGACTGGAAAGACAGGGCGTGGAGCCATGAGAGGCTTGAGCAGAGCCATGAGCAGTGGTGGGCCTGGACCGTGGAGCAAAGGAGGGCTTATGACATGGCATGGAGGAGTCTGGGGTTTGGCTGTGGCATGGCCTGGAGCTGACTCTGGCGTGGCTGTGGCATGGCCTGGAGCTGACTCTGGCGTGGCTGTGAATTTAATTTAAAGCATTTCTAACTAAAATAATGAGACCACAGACACAGAATTTGTAGATTCATCACTTAGAAATGAGAAAAATGTCATACATGTTAGATTTGTTGTCATTAAATTGGTTTGAGGGACACATGAGCAGTAGGTAGATGTTTATTTTATAAAAAAAGAATTGTGTAGAATAATTTTCAAACCACTTCCATTGTGCCTGCAACAGGGTTAAGAACAAAAGTGTGTGTGTTTTTGTTTTTTAAATAATAAAAAGGGTTTTGATGTCAGAAGTGGGATATATGATTTGTTAAAGGATCAATTTGTGCCTAATGTTGTAGATTATTCAGACAATTAATCAAATGTAGTTGAAAAAAAAAATCCAAGTTTAAATATGATCAAATCCCAGTAATGACCCAAATTCAGCTATTGTCGGAATCTTGTGTTTTGTTACACTTTTTCCATGGACCTCATATTAATCAGCCTTCTTTGATATTCCAAGGCCTCCAAAATGAAATACAAAGTTAGACCAGCACGGTTCCAAACCAGTCGTGGAAAGTATGTGTACATTCAACGCAAGCGCAAGGCAGCAACTTATCAGATGATCGAGGATAATTGTCAGATCACTGACTATGGAAACTGTGGTAAAGGTACGAACCTCTGGTGTTAAATGCCTTAAATGACTCAATGCTTAAAGGAATAGTTCACCCAAACATGAATATTCTCTCATCATTTACTCATCCTCATGCCATCCCAGATGAGTATGACTTTTTTGACACAATAGCAATGACACAATACAAGTGAATGGTGACCAGATTTTTGAAGGTTGAATAAGCATATAAAGGTAGTGAAAGAGTAATCCATATGTCTCCAGTGATTAAATCCATATCTTCTGAAGCTAAATAATAGCTATGGGCAAGAAACAGTAAGTATATAAGTCACTTTTTTCACAGTCATCTGCTTTGTTTTTAGCAAATCACATTCTTCGTGCATATCGCCACCTACCGAGCATGGAGGACAATTTATAATAAAAAAAGACTTATTTGATCTGTTTCTCACCCACACCTATCATATTGCTTCTGAAGACATGTGTTTAACTACTGGAGTCATATGGATACATTTTGTGCTGCCTGTATGTGTTTTTTGGGCATCAAAAATGTTGATACCCATTCACTTGCATTGTGAGGACTTACAGAGCTATTTTTCTTAAAATTTTAATTTGTGTTCTGCAAAAGAAAGAAAGTGATACACATCTATGTTGGCGTGAGTGTGAGAAAATTATTAGAGAATTTTCATTTTTGAGGTGAACTGTCCCTTTAAGAACTGTAGGCTATTGGGGAAATGCTTTATAGATCTTTAATGATTTACTGGTGAAGGTTGTTTGAGTTATTTTTATGGCAGCCTGTCAACATTTGGGTAACACTTAACTTTATGAAGAACTTGAAACAAACATTGTTATTCTTAAAAGGTGCAATATGTAACAATTTTCATGTAATTTTTTTTGCCAATGTGTGAACAGCTTGTAATGCAACTTAAAAATGTGCCCTTCCTGGACTTCCTAGGTTGCCTATTAAAGCCTGTAGATTGATTTTCAAGTGAAGGGAGTGGGTTGCTTTTTCCGGGTAAATCCAAAGGATGTGACGTTAATGTGTGCTCCGGAGAGCCTTGCCTCAGAGCTTCTGCTATTCAACAGTGACAACAAACTACAAAACTAGGTAACGCTATCTTAGAGATGGAATCCAGCAAATGGCTGGCTTCCAGCACAACAACGACTTCTACACTGTAGGGTTTCTTGGTTCAGGTTTGGGGAATGTACAATTAATATTAATGATTGTAATCAATGATTAATCATACGGTTTGAACCAGATACCAATACATTCTAAATTGCCCCAAAACAGGGGTTATATAGCCCAAAAGTCTGCTTCAGATATATATAGATAATTAAACACAACGAATTATAATTAATTAGGAATATACATCGTATGCAGACAGGCTGTATTAATTTTCAGAACACCTTAATGGAATTAACCCGTACCGCAACTAACCAGTTCGTCCAGCAAACCACTTTGCTAAATACTCGTGATCAATTCTCCAGAAGGTTTATTCTTAGTATAAGCTTACTTAATCAAAGCACGTTAACTTACTTTGATAATATCAGCTCGTAGCTTTAGATCGCACATTAAAGAGGCTTTGTTTTATGACCAACAAACACAGACAATCAAGCGTATAATTGGGTTTAATACAAGGAAATAGGATATATCACTACACTTAAACAAACATAGAACACATTTAACAACAAACATTTAACATAGAACAAACAAAGTAAAACAGTAAGGAAAATAAGAGATTTGTTACAACAGTTAAACCTTAAGAGCCAGCAAGGGACTTACACACTTTAACGCATTTGAATTTAGATGGGATAATACTTGCAAAATGGACCTTTGTGTCGCTGAACAAGACTGCGTGTGTGTGTGAATGTCCTCGTTACGTCCGTGAGATGGAGGATTTCTCTTGGAGCTTCTCGAGCGTGGATCGCTCGCGGGAAGTGCAAAGCATCTTAGGAGTAATGGTTGAAACTGAGAGAGAGTCCTTTCACCCGGAGGATATCGGACTGCTCCAAAAACGTAGAGTGTTGAGCTTTGTCCGGAGACAAGAAAAAGACTGAGATAAACGCCAAATAAAACAAAAGACATGTCTGACGAGAGTAACACAAAAAGAAAAAGCAAGAGAGCTTGAAGAGAGATAAAAGCGAGGAGAGAAGACAAAAGAAGACGATTCAACACCAGATCCGGACTTTTAAGGTAGGGAGGTCACACCTCCTTTGGGAGGAATGACCCAATGAGGCTTCTCAGTTTTGGTGCGAGAAGGTTCCCTTTGTCTTGTCAAGGCTCGTCATTTGCCTAATTTACGACAGTGTCCTGGATGTGGTTTGAATCACTCAAAAGATGGTAAAACATAGCAGAATACATTTTAATGTAACCTTATATATATATATATTCAGCTAGGGCGAGTCGTAAGGTTTAATTTGATACCAAGAAACTTGTATTTGGTACACTTAAAAGTGAATATATATTCTTAGACCCTTTATATATAAGCCTCAGAGTTTAACTACACAACTAAACAATCTTAACTAGTTTGATATAACAGCAGAAATACCCAAGCATACGGGAATAAAACATATTTCCTTAAAATAAGCCATTTCTTTGGTTTTAAATGGTATGAACGTGTATAGATTTTCAGTGTGTAGATGGCGATATCACTAGTGTCTCTGGAGAGGCTCTATGGGTTGTAAAAACGTCAAGAAGCATTCTAACTCCCAGACTTGCTGGCGCTACCTGGTGATTTAGATGGAGAGTCACAGGGTGTGGGGGTTTTAGGATCCTTCGCAAAAATGTGTGCATTGCATTCAGAATTAATGAGTTCATGATTTTCCGTTCATACTCTACAACACAAACTCTGAGTAAGCCAAATAAAAAAAATTTATCTAGTGAATCCCATCTGGCTAAGCTGGAACGTGATTGTGGTCGAGCGAAAACTAGAGTGAACATCAGCATGGCATTTGATTCCTGGAGGGAACTTTGGATTGACCTGAATTGGCGTTCTTCTTATTGGACAGGTAAACTTACATAACGGCAAAGCATGTGAAATATAGTACAGATATATCATTTAAGCTTACTTGATATTGCCTGCTAACGCTGACGAATTGCAAGCTACCTTGCTTCATAAATTTCAAATAATTTCAACAATCTTCTCTTTATTCTAAAAGTCAGATATACATGATAAATTTAAGCAAATTTCTCTGGTTTCTTATTCTTAGTACAACATATGACATACGAAACATACAATAGTGCAACATAACTGCAGTGCAACAGTAAACTGTCTGGTATAGTTCGGTAGTATGTTTGTGTACCAGTTTGCCATGTTAGCTGATAAGTCTCAAAATTTGTAGTAAAACAACCATTACTGTGTAATTTTAATTATGCTACCTCATCTGTCAGCATGAGTCATGTTCAGCCTGTTTGTTTTGGCCAATGCTCGCTCACATCCCTATGGATTGTGTGCGCGAGCACGAGCAACAGGTAGCTGGCTGCAGTTCACTTAATGGCCACTGGTGTCATTAATAACAAGGGATTCTGAATCTTATATACTGCACCTTTAAGTCAACAATGTGCACTCAAATATGAACATTTATGAAAATACATTAATCAAAGTTGAATGCAGAAAAGGGTTTAGTACTGTAGATATGGTTGAAGAAAACAAAACTTTTAGGAACCCTCCCTAATTTTAGCATTCATGTAATGTAAAAATTGCTTATGTTATCAAAGTTATGATAAAGTGTTACCTATTGCAAATGTTTCCATAACGACTTCCTATAATACTATTAACACTTTAGTCTAATATGATTATTCTTTTCTTCTTTGCTTAGTCACTGTGTATGAGGTGAAAGAAGATAACCTCAAAATGGCTTTCTGCTTTGAGGTGGAAAATAAGTCAATTTTCCCCATTGTTATTAAAGCAGACTCTGGTAGTAGGGGTGAAATCAACTTTAAGGTAATGTTGTTTTCTAACTTGGATGAGCTGAGTGTTACAGTATGCAGCCTCTAAAGGTATATTTAGGGCAAAATAGCTTTCATGACAAATTCGTCTAACCTTTGGAACCTCAAAAATTAAATTCTTTGTTCCCTTTAGAACATTTGGATATTGTTAGAAATGTATTTGGTGTCAAATAGTCTCTTGCATATTTCTAATATCTGATTTTAATTTATTTACAAGAGTTTTTTTGATATAATGCTCAATTCAGTATATGCTGGCTATGTACAGGTATTGGAAGGAGAAAAGAAGTTTACTCTTGACAAAACCTTCTTCTTTCAATGGGGTGAAAAAGAGGTAGATGACTGGAAGAGCTTAAAGTCAATAGCTGAACCTAACACGTACCTGGGCATTAACAAGGGCAAAGTGGTCACTTGTTCTCAATGCTTCCCCTGTTTTAAATTGGACAAATTAGAAAATGAGGAACCAAAAAATCTAAGAGGTAATTTTGCGCTTTATTTAGGAAGAACATTGTGATTAAATTTTTTTTGTTGTTGTTGCATAGTTTGGCTTTTGTGGCTAATACACAGATGAGCCAAAAAATTATGACCAATTGCCTAATATGCGGTTGGTCCTCCGCGTGCTGCCAAAACAGTGCCGACCCACCGAGGCTTGGTTTCTACAAAACCCTTGAAGGTGTACTGTGGTATCTGGCAACAAAACATTAACAGCAGATCCTTCAAGTCCTGTAAGTTGCGAGGTGGAACCGCCATGGATCAGACTTGTTGGTCCAGCACATCCCACAAATGCTAATGCTTAGTCGGATTGAGATCTGGGGAATTTGAGGCAAGGGCAACACCTTGAATTCTTCATTCGACGGTGGACAGGGGTCATCATGAGCACTCTGACACAACACGATGCAGTATGTGTTGTGACATTCGTCCCGTAACCATCATTAAAATTTTCTGTGAATTGTGCCACAGTAGTCCTTCTGTCGGTTCGGACCAGAAGGGATAGCCTTCGTTGCCCACGTGCATCGATGAGCCTTGGGAGCCCAACACCCTGTCATCAGTTTGTGGTTTGTCCCTCCTCTGACCATGGTCGGTAGGTATGTACTCACCACTATTGACCGGGAGCTCTCCTCAAGCCTTGCTGTTTCATAGATGTTCTGGCCCAGTCGTCTGATCATAAAAATGTTGCCCTTGTCAAAGTCACTCAGGTCATTAATCCAGCCCATTTTTCCTACCGTCAACACGTTGACTATGAGAACTGATTGTTTGCTTATCATCTAATCCACCCAGACCATGACATGCGGTCGTGTTAGGAGATTATCTAAATAATTAGCTTAACCTGTGAGCGATCATAATGTTTTGGCTCATTGGTGTATATACGTTTGTTTTTAAGTGTTTGTGTGTGTGTGTGTGTGTGTGTGTGTGTGTGTGTGTGTGTGTGTGTGTGTGTGTGTGTGTGTGTGTGTGATTTTAATGAATGTTCTGTTGTAGATCACTCCCGAAACAAGCAAAGATTTGATTGTTTATTAGAGCTCTCATTCCTTAAATAATCTACTGACTTTTTACAATGAACAGTGTTAATGTTGCCCATTTTTAAATCTGCATTGCAAAACAATCTATTCCAACACAGAGCCATGGTATAAAGCTATACTCTCTTTTATTGCCGCTGTCAAGATACAGTAGTTGAAATTCAATATGTGCTAAAATATACATATATAGATCAACAATAGTGGGCAGTAATGTAGAATAGTCATAGAATATCCCTAATTGCATGCACTTGATATTGTTTATTTAACAAGTTCATTTAATCTGCTGTACTCAACATGTATGCTGAATTAATTCATTAACGAATGACTAAATAAACAGACTCTTACTGTGTTTCAGGCAAACCACGAAGATTGTTAAAACGCTTTGCAGTTAAGGGAGAGCTGAAAACTTTTCGCAACATTTCATCAACAAAAGGGTCCTAATCCGTTTGTATCAACTACTCTATCCTTTTCTTTGAGGGAACCAGGATGTTGAGAGTTTCAAGTGCAAACGCAGCATTTTCTTTGTGGTGTTTTAAGGCATGCCATTTTGTCCCTTCTGCCCCAGTTTTCCTTTTTGTCATAATCTACTAATTATTACTGAAATAGAGTTATTAAATATATAATTAGGACAAATGATGCATTATCTATTATGTCCAAGAGACAAGTATTAAACAAAATATATAGGGTACAATGGGTCTAAAGGTGCACCTTTAGGAAAAACTTTTTTTTGTGGTTACAAAGTGTGTCAAGGAAAATAATACATGAAGCTTATTAAATATCAGGGAGCAACATATTTTGTGTGAAAAGAAATAATAACAGAAGGTTGTTGTGATAAACATTTTTTTTAAGAGGGCCTGGGTCGCTTAGTGAGTAAAGACGCTGACTACCACCCCTGGAGTCACGAGTTCGAATCCAGGGTGTGCTGAGTGACTCCAGCCAGGTCTCCTAAGCAACCAAATTGGCCCGGTTGCTAGGGTGTATAGAGTCACATGGGGTAACCTCGTCGTGGTTGCTATAATACGGTTCTCGCTCTCGGTGGGTTTTTCCGCTAATGTGAATCGCATTTGGCATGCCATGACATCTTAAGTATTCTATGAACAAATTAATCTCCATTGTGATTGGATCATTCAATGTGAGCCCACTTTGAACATCGTTCATAATAAATCTATTCCCCCATTAAAGAAAAACAATGTGTTTAATTTGGGCCTTTAGCCACTGCAACAGGAGGCTTTTTACCACAATAACTGTCCTTTTACTTATTGGACTGTTATTAAACAACTTTTTGATTTAAACACCTTGAACAAATAAGTATTTTGCTTCAAAATAAATGTGTTTCTTTTTATAAAAACAAATTTGCCAGGATTATACAGGACCTTGATTTGTTACAAAATTAATAAAAAGAAGACCTCTTTGTTTAGTTTTTTACATTTTAAATGGTAAATGTGCCTTGCATTACTATTTATTCATTTGCACTCATAAATTACATTAAACATGTATATTTCTATTGGGTTTAGCAAAACAAACAAACAAACACAAATAACAATAGAGTATTGAAAGGCACCCTCCATGAACCAGTTAGAACTTAGTCAAGGGTTACCTCTGGTGGTGAGGGAGTGGAGATGCAGGCTCAGATGTCGCACTGATGTTGCACAATGCTTTATATTATCTGATTCAAGTTCTGCTCACTTAGACAAGGTAAAGCATTTGAGCACTTAAGGGCGACTTCTGTTGTGTTTTGTACATACGCAGTGGGTGTAGCCTATATATGCTTCATCTGATGCATTATTCCTTTTCTCTTATTAATATGCACATCTATCAAAAAAGCAGAAACAGCTCAAATAACTAGAGAAATAATCAATAACAAACTTACACTTCTGCTGTATATATGACCTACTAAAGATTGTATTTTTATACACTGGCAGACAAAAGTTTGGAATAATGTGCAAATTTTGCCGTTTCGGATGGAAATTGTTTCTGTAATTCTCCAAAGTGGCATTCAACTGATCACAAAGTATAGTCAGGACATTACTGATGTAAAAAAGCACCATCACTATTTGTAAAAGTCATTTTTGATTAAATCTAGAAGGGCCCAATTTCCAGCAGAGATCACTCAACACCTTATCCTTAAATAATCAAGCTAAATTGCTAATTTGGTACTAGAAAATCACTTGCCATTAGATCAAACACAGTTGAAAGCTATTTTGTTTGTTAAATGAAGCTTAATATTGTCTTTGTTTTTGAGTTGTCACAGTATGCAATAGACTGTCTTAAGGTCAATATTAGGTAAAAAAAAAAATTAAAAAAAGAAAGAAACAGCTTTCTCTAGAAACTTGTCAGTCAATCATTGATTTGAGGAATGAAGTCTATACAATGCTTGAAACTGGCCAAAAAAATAAAACATTTTCATACAGATATGTACACTGTAGTCTTGGCAACTGGCTCTAACAAGGACAGAAATAGATGTGGAAGGCCAGATGTTCAACTAAACAAGAGGATAAGTACGTCAGAGTCTCTAATTTGAGAAATAGACACCTCACATGTCCTCAGCTGACAGCTTCATTGAATTCTACCCGCTCAACACCAGTTTCATGTACAACAGTAAAGAGAAGACTCAGGGGTGCAGACCTTATGGGAAGAATTGCAAAGAAAAAGTCACTTTTGAAACAGAAAAAGAAATGTTTAGAGTGGGCAAAAAAACACAGATGTTGTACAACAGTAAATTGGAAAAGAGTGTTATGGATCTTAACCCCATTGAGCATTTATGGGATCAGCTAGACTGTAAGGTGCGTGAGAAAAGCCAGAAAAGACAGCCACATCTATGGCAAGTGCTACAGGAAGCTTGAGGGGAAATGTCTGAGTATCTGGACAAACTGACAGCTAGAATGCCAAGGATCTGCAAAGCTGTCATTGCTGCACATGGAGGAATTTTTAAATGAGAACTCTTTGTAGTTCTGAATTTTTTTTTTTCAAATTGTAATAGTAATTTTTCACATTTTTAATGCCCTGACTGTACAGTTGATTGCCACTTTGGTGAATAAAAGTACCAATTTCTTTCCATCAGTGCAACATCTGTATATTATTCCAAACTATTGGCCTACAGTGTATCTACTGATGCTTTTCTTTTTTAAGTAAAGGGATAGTACGTTCAAATATGAAAATGCTGTTATAATTTTCTCACCCTCTTGTTCTTGCCCATATTAATTTTGTATCTTTGTGTGGGTGAAAAATGTACGAAAATATGCCAAAAATATTGAATGACTAAATTTGAATTTATTCAGATTTTATGCGTTCAAATGTAGGCAGAGAATACTGTACTGGATAGAATAAACATTGTGGTGTTCAGCTTACATTGAACTAATGCATTTTCAGATTTCCTAATAAACAAATTCTGAAGCAATCTATCGCTTTTTCATTCATATATATACAGTATATACACACACATGTATATGTATATATATATATATAAAATGTAGACAACGTGAAAAGCTGCAGAAAATGGGAAATTACAGTATATGAATAAGTTGTCTTCTGATAACAAATAATAATAAAGTATTTTGGCAGATTAACTTATTAAGAATTTATATAATGTTCTCTCTGAGTAATGATGTATTTTCATTTATCACTAATTTGGGCTTCTAAAAATGTCAGATTGTATGTGGGGGACTGTGTTAAGGGAAGAGAGAGAGGGGACAAGCATGTGCAATTTTAGCTGCTTTCTGCATACAGCTAACATACATGGCAACACAAAAGCTAAATATAGCCCTGAAAACCTAGGGCATTACACACATGAGCTTCTCTGTCATGAGTCACATGATCCCTCTGATGCCCTCCTGTGTACTCCTCCACTCTCTCTCATTCATCCTGTTGGTGTATTATTTTCTTTAAAATCTGAATGCCTTTTCATTTTTGTAGCTTATTTGAAGGTTATCACTTATCATACTACAGTATACTAATTACATGGGCCTGTTTTTTCTTCTTCTTTTCTAACAAACCATGGGACAAACGGTACTGTTTTTATGTTTCAAATTTTTTTTATTGAAAGTTGTCCATAGAGCAACCTGGTTTCACAGAATGTTACTATAGGCCTACCTACATTTTTACATATCAGGGCACATCCTGGTGAAATGAACACTAGAGGCACTAAAACATTTACCTTTATTCTCACACAAATGATGAGTAAAACGGCAGATTATCATCTGTGCATGAAAGCACATACTTTTTGCCCTGTTCCTCACACAATGCTATCTTAGGACATCAAACCAATTTTAAAATAGCACATAACTTGTAAGGTGATACATTTTAATGTTTGTATTACATATTGAACTACATTTACACCCTTAATCATGCGTGATCAAATTACGCAATAGCTCAAATGTCTCCACAGTCTCGTAATTTTCCTAAACCAATCCTTTATGCACTGTAAACCTTAATACTGCAAGTCAGCAGAACTCAAATTGGGGAATTCAGTTACATCAAATCTTTTAAGTAAACTCCCAAGTTTAAGTTTTAATGCATGTTAATTGATCTTAACTTGAACTGAGTAAGCCAATACTTAACTTTTAATTTGAACTCTTTGGCTGATTTTAAAATTACCATGAAATCTCTGAAGTAGATGATCTTAATAGCTAGAACTAGCTGCTCTGTAACCCCTAATGCTCAAAATAATTCATTATTTTGAGTAGGGAAAAAATAAATCATCCAAATTAGTTAAAATAAATTGACCTTTGAGTATTTAGAACGTTCTCATGCTTTGCATGGCACTTGACAGGGAGGGTAAATGTTAAAATTAAGTGTTATGTAATGTGTAATGTTGTGTTATTTAGACGAATTTCTAGCTTTTTAGAAAAGATTTTTCCCCACAAAAAAATGTATGTAACTGATAACCTCAAATGTTTTGAGTTCTGCGAACTTATTCAGGTTTACAAATGTACAGTGAATGTTAGCATGCTGAATGAAATGGAAACACTATGCTTTGAGTAGCATAGCAATTGCTCAACGTATAAAGCAATATACAGTAGTGCAATCGTTAAATGTACTTGTCCTCAACCTAAGCTCAATCTCCACTATTCACCATAAGGGTAACCAACAAAAAAATGCCCAGTTTCAATCAAATTTATGTTCCTGTAAAAAGTTATGTTTATTCAACTCAAAACAATAAAACAAATCAGGTTACTTTAAAAGTATGAATTTCATGAACTCAAAAAAAGAGAAAGTTCTATTATATATAATAATTATTTTGAGCATTTGTTTACAGTGATGTGTCTCGATCAAGGGTACAATGGCGACAGTTTAACGGGAGCCAGCTGCTATGTGAAAGCTGTGCATTTTGTTTAAACCTCACTCCCCTGACCTCAAGAGGCGCACTATCAACTGTCACTAGGGCTGTAGTCTTTAGCCTCCTCGTTAGCGTGCCTGCCTCCCATGCCAGTTGATGCTGGTTTGAATCCCACTCAAAGCGAGTTGAGCTGGATCGGTTGCAGTGGTGCCGTGACCCGGATGGGAGTGAAGTTTGGAGGGTGAGTGTAATGGGAGCCAGCTGGTATGTGAAAGCTGTGCGGTATGTGTAAACCTCACTCCCCTGGCCTCAAGAGGCACACTAGCGACTTCCTCTATAGACTGCAGCCTTTAGCACGTTCGCCTCCCATGCCGGCTGATGCTGGTTCGAATCCCGTTTAGAGCAAGTCGAGCAGGACCAGTTACAATAGGAATCTTGAATGCCATTTTTTCAAGAATTCCCAATACACCCAGAAATAAAAATTCAAGGTGTTCAAAACCCATATGACGTTCCATTCAACATAATTTTTATAGCAAACAGAATAAACGGCAACTGAGGTTAACATTCTGATGCCCAATGCTTGAAGTTTAAAATGTCAGCATTTGACCTGTTGAATTGGTAGAGGCCGTTTTTTTCTAGTTTGAGAGAATTTTCATGGTGTTCTTAAATGCTGAAGCTAAAATGTTGCCAATGGGAACTGGTTGTGGCTTTGTGCAAAAGGGTAACTGTATTTGCAGAGCATATAAGTACTGCAAGGTGGATAGATGTCTCCCAGGATTAGTGGATTAAGATCGACTGTTCAGTATGAACGTCGGAATAAAATCTAAATGAATAACAGTCTGGCTGACAGCTGTGTTGGGCAGTTTGTATCTTATCCTCATCTCAGCAGGATATCAGAGAATGTGAAATAATCTCCTAAATCACAGAAGCTCTGGCAGTCCTGGAATTGCGTACCCTTGAACTGTCTTTTCGCCTTACAGCATGTCAGTGAGAGGATGGGCAAAGCTTAGCACGTGTGTGTGTGTGTGTGTGTGTGTGTGTGTGAGCATGTATTTATCACTTTGTGGGTACCAAATGTCCCCATAAGGATAGTAAAACCCGAAATTTTTGACCTTGTGGGGACATTTTGTCGGTCCCCATGAGGAAAACAGCTTATAAATCATACTAAATTATGTTTTTTGAAAAGGTAAAAATGCAGAATGTTTTCTGTGAGGGTTAGGTTTAGGGGTAGGGTTAGGTTTAGGGGATAGAATATAAAGTTTGTACAGTATAAAAACCATTATGTCTATGGAAAGTCCCCATAAAACATGGAAACACAACGTGTGTGTGTGTGTGTGTGTGTGTGTGTGTGTGTGTGTGCACGCGCATGTGAATCATTCTATGACTGATTGTGAAATCACGTCAGACATGGGTCATTGGGTTTATCTCAGTACTGATGCAGTAGGACGTTATGGGACACAGGAATGAAGAGGGACAATTGTTCATTAGATCAACCAGGGTCCATGTTAATTTACAGATATGGCTGTAAAATGGATGATATGCTGCAATGGTGGTTACAGATATTCCATGCAACTTTTTTCCCAATCTTTTACTAAGTAAATAAGAGGGAGAGAGCATCATGCTGTAAGCTAGAAAACTGAAATGCAGCCAGAAGGAAAGATGCATCCAATCGCATTTTAATCTATTCCCTGTTTAAAAGCAATAGTTATGCAAAAAGGATTACATGAGTAGAAATTATTATGTCAGTACAGTATCAATACTGTGTATTTTATGAGAATTCTTGCCCTTTGACCATGTGAAGCACCAATCAAATGTAGTTTCTCATAAGTTATTTGGTATTCCGTGCAATTGAGCAAACCACCGGTATTGTGTGCGTGACTGAGGTCTATTTATTCAGACTCCTGGGAAAATACAGGCATGTTAAAGACACAGTCATTCTTCATTGAAGCCAAAATAACTGCATATCACTTGCATATCAATTGCATAAAACTCTGTGTATGAATTCCAAATGTCAAAGTAAACTTCCCAATCTTGCACAACCAGACAGAGTGTTGCCTAAATAATAATAATAAAAATCTCCAAAGCATTTTTGAATCAAGCACACTGGTTTTCCTCTTGGCAGTGACCTTGTTTTCTTGCTACCTCTTCTGGTAATTGAAACTTACATGGCATTGTGTGATTCTCACAAAGACTGTCAAGAAAGTGTTCTGGTCATATGTAACCCAAAACATTACAAAGAGAATATGAAATTATATTTTGAGTAAAGAAAAATGAAGCCTATAGGACCACCGAGAGCCATTTTGCTTTTGACATGATTTTCAGGACACTTAAGCACCTTTCCCCCCTCAATCCTCATTACTGTAATGCATATGGATATTGTACTTTTTCTATTCCCATTGTTTTCAATGATGATTCTCATTACTGTAACACAGTCACTTACTTTACTGTATGTTATTCTTGCCTTGCCTTAGCAAGCACCATTAATTAAAGGCCATTTGATTGTAAAATGCAAGGATAAAACACTAGTACACACAAGTAATTGTTATTTGTATAGCGCTTTTCACAACACACATCATTTCAAGCAGCTTTACAGAAAATTGTTATAACAGAAAATTATGCTTTAATGATTTAAAGGAATATTCTCAGCTCAATCAACAGCATTTGTGGCATAATGTTGATTACCACAAAAATAGGTTTTAACAAAAATCTGGGTTGCAGTGAGGCAGGCACCTTACATCAGAAGTTATTGGGGCCAGTCTGGAAACGTTATATACACTCACTGTTTCAAAAGCATAGCCACAAGACGCAAATAATATGTGTATTAACAAGATTTTAGTGTGATAAAATCGCTTACTAACCTTTTCGGTTTAAATTTATAGCCAATTTTACAACTTTGTTGCCATGACAATGTAATATCAACAAACCATACAGCCTAAAACAACTTTAAAAAGGACAATTAAAACTACAGCTCAAATAATACATGAGTTTTAACATAATTAACAAAGGTCCTTTTATAAAATTATAAGCTTAACATTTTTACCTTTAAACCCTTTTTAAGAAAAGAAAGGGTGAGGTGAAATAGAGTTCTGTGGTAATCAACATTATGCCACAAATGCGGTTGATTGAGCTTAACTTGGAGTGGTGGTGGTGTAGTGGTCTAAGCACATAACTGGTAATCTGGTAATCAGAAAGACACTGGTTCGAGCCCCACAGCCACCACCATTGTGTCCTTGAGCAAGGCACTTAACTCCAGGTTGCTCCAGGGGGATTGTCCCTGTAATAATTGCACTGTAAGTTGCTTTGGATAAAAGCGTCTGCCAAATGCATAAATGTAAACTTGAATTGAACCTGGAATATTCCTTTGAGGTGCTCATTGAGCAATTGAAAATCGTGCTTTAAAAATAATTTGTCTTTAGGCCCTCAGTGAGATATTAGTTAATGGAGAAAAAAAAACCCTTGGGAGAAACCAGGCTCAGCTGGGGGAGCAAGTTCCCTCTGGCAATATCCAATCTGAATCTGTGAAGTGGAAAAAAATGAAAGTATCCATGATTCCGTTGCACACTGCTAAGAGGTTCTATGAAGTAGCAGTATGCATGATATCAATATGCATGTATTCGGATGTATTCTGGAATGTTTAATTCTGGCTATCTAGGGCACCTTCTGTAAATTCTTATCAATTAATTAATCACTAGAAATCATAATGAAAAATGAAATAGCAGCACAATAACTCAAGTTCTGTTATAGTGCTAAGATGCTTGAAGCTGAGAGTTGCTGTAGGTAAAAGGGATAGTTGAAAATGTTATTATTATAATTATTTGCTTAACCCCTTTGACTTTCTTCCATGAAACAAAAAAGTAGACGTTAGGCAGAATGTTTGCCTCAAGTCACCATTCATTGCATTGCAAGTGTTTTCTTCCATTTTGTGCACTGAAGGAAGAAAGTCAATCAGGTTTATGAATATGAGGGCAAGTAAATGAGGACACAAATGTAAATTTTTGGGCAAAGAACTGAACATTATGAAAAGTCAGTGATTCACATTTTGTAAAGTATAAAGTTTTCAGATAGTAATTTGATGGCCCCTTGATCACCACAATGTGTGTTATATTCACTTCCCTAAAAAAAAATTAATCTGTCAATGGTTGCCAAAATTAAATCAGTTAGTTTAAGCATGAACTTGAAAATATCAAGTAAATTCTACATTAAAACATGTAATAATTAATGCTCTAGCTTATAAGCAAATATTATTTATGATTCTATATTACCATCACATTTTATTCCTAAAGTAGAAAATCTTGTCATATTTATTTGCTTATCTGAGTAAATGTCCCTGGTACAAAAAAGTTACTTTTACTTAACAGTTTGTAACTTAACCAGCATGTACTGGGCTTGAATAATTAATGAGCTTGCATGGTTGTTTGATTGTTTATTTACATCATTTTTTTATTGTTAATTTTGTTGCGTTTGGTAACTTCTGGTTTTGTGCAGTCTTAAGAGTTCATTTTCAACTGAATATGAACTGTTCATGATCACAAACAATTATCCGTTGATTATTAACGTCATGGTGTTTTGTGTGCCAGGTGTTGAGGTCTGCCAGTGCAGATCTGTATCTTGTTTCTATCGCCAATAATTCAAGTGTGATGTTGTTTCATAGACTTAAATATTAAATACATGTTTGTAAGGAAAATTCAAAACATGACATGTTCTAAAATGTTTATTTAAACCCCACGTATATCATAATTGTAAGGGAAAGGTTACTACAATTTTAAAGCTTAATTTACTCACTTTAATCAATATTATGTCATAAAGTCAAGTAGATTTTACTTAGATTTTCACCATTATGATTTACGTAGAAGAACTGTGTGCTAAAACTTGCAGATATAAGTAAATCTTATTGGTAATTTTTTTTTCAGTGAATATGCAAAACACGTTTCAAACCATCTTAAATGCAAACACGCATGTTCTCAGCAAAGAAATTATATTTATTTTTTCAAAGGAATTTGTGGAGAATTACAGCAGAACACACTTGACTGAACAGCTGCCTTTAACACATTACACAGTACAGACAAGAATGAGGTCAAAACTCATATGGATATTAATTTAAAATTAGTAAAAAAAAAAAAAAACATCGCTATGGCTCCCAGGTGGCGTGTATGGCTAATTCTTGTAACTAAGAAGGCCTGAAAATCTAAATATAAAAGGCCAGAAAAGGCTTTAATGTTAATAAATGACAAACATTTTACCAGGATTATGCCAAATGCCCCTATTTGCAAATTATGGAATATCACTCCTTTTTCTCTTTTCGATTTAAAAATGTATAACACAAACTCACAGCAATAAGAACAAAATAACAGAGGGAGGTTGAAAATTTCATCAGGCACGCACAATTTGAGAGATCTAGAAAAAGAGTAGACAGAATGCAGACTTCTTGGAGGTCAGAAAAAATATAACACCTAAATGTAACAGAAATATTGGAGATAAAAGAAATACAAACTAAACTGAGTTCTTGTCAAGTCCAGATTGTATATTCTACTTCATAATTTTGTTATTTTTCCTATGCTCTTCCAACCATTGGGTTTGTAGGAAAGGTATTAAAACTAGTAAGAAATATTCCCCTGTATAATTGCATCCGAGTTTGTTTAAATAGCCTGTTTAGGAAGCATTTATAATTTTTTTATGCCTATATATAAATATATTTCTGTATATATAGTTCTGTATATGGTTTTTAAAAAATACATCTATTTAAACCCGGTTGGGTATTGTTCTACATTTGATTTCCTTTCCAGTTAAGTCAAAGCACTCCACATTTTCAATTCAAAAACTCCTAATTTGAAAGTCATATGGACTGATATTAACCTACCAGTCTAACGTGGACATAACATTCAACAAAACGTCTATGATCTGGTATTATTCCCTTTTAAAGAGCCTAATCAATCTCAATTATACATTTAGAAACGGAGGAGCATTTGTGTACTTCCCAATTTCGATGCACACATTCTATTGAAATTTAGTACATACATTCATCCCTACATCCAATCAGAGTGATTTGCTCTATCCTGATAAGAAACAGGTGAAAAATAAAGTAAAATTCACCCCAACCTCAATACTCGGCAGGGTGGTGGAGCACTGTTTCATAGCACCATTTCAACTATGTTTAGGATTTACATTTTTTGCTTGAACTGTATTCTGTGTACAGAAGTTAAACCATTTATAAAGTTTGATCTGAGTCATATACATATACATATATATATATATATATATATGTGTGCATATACACACATTTTCTGAGAACACTCCCCAGCATGTCATTCGGATGCTGGTTTGCCCTCCATAATGGTACAACACCAAAAAACACTTATAGATATCATAGTAGCTTGATACACTAACACTAAATTTCCTGGTTGAATCATTTGTGAACATTCTTTGAGATAAATGGGTAAAATATTTTCTTTTTCTTTTCTTTTATGCAAGACATTTGTAAGGGGAAGAACTTCCAAATAGTCTAGACCTAGAGCAGCCAGCTATAACATCCATATATTTAGCCAAACATCATCTATACTGCTTTTTAAACAGGTTTCTCTTACATATACATGACAGTGTTTCTCAGTCAAACATCTTTATTCGCCATAGATTGGGCATTAAGGTTCGTTTCATGCATGTGAATTCGTTCCTCTCTCTTGCACGGTTCCTGCGCAGTGGGAACTCCGGACCGCCGGTTCAGTCGTCATCCAAGTCTTCCCCCTCCGACTCCTCGCCTCCTCTCCGCTCATAAGCTTTATCTCGATGCCGCTCCTGGATCTCCTTCATCTCCTCGGCGTAGCGGGAGAAAGCTCCCCCGAATTTGCTCCAAGCTTTGAAGGGAATCGTGATAGAGTTTCTGTAACTGGGTTTCACCTCGCTCACCCGCATAAACACCCCGTACTTGTTGGAGCCCACGTCGAAGAAGAACCGCTTAGAGTCCACCGTGATCGACGTGCCCTCGGGTAGCTCCCCGTAACCCCCGGCGCAGCCACCCCCGGCCAGTTCCTCGTCGTCCCCGCCGTAGTCATCGATAAGCTTGGCCAAGGCGTCGCGGAACTCGATGAGACCCTGAGCAGGAAGGGCAATGGTTTGCCCGGATTGCATGCCACCCCCGGGCACACCTCCTCCTCCTCCCCCAAAACCACCAGGCCCACGGTTGACGGTTTGACGGATCCGGAGGAACCTCCCCCGCTGGTTCTCCTTCAAATCGAGGTAGTATTTGCGGTTTTCCCTCACTAGAAACTCGCTCTTCAAGGCCCGTCTAGGCCCGCCGTCCTCGCCACTCGAGGACTGAGCGATCTGCTCCGGGGTGCTTGGCCCGAGCTGGGCGTAGTGCTCAATAAAATCCCCCAGGTAGTCCCGAAACTCCGCAGCCACTGACATGGAAAGTGTCAACCGACTTTTGGAGCCCCCAGCGCCGACCTCTGCGATCTTGATGAACCTGCCCTTCGAGTTTTGCTTCACGTCCAGGTAGAAGCGTTTGTTTTGGATGTCGAGGCGCTTGGACGCCAGCTCCTGGGTCTCTTGATCCCTCTGGAAATGCTGAAAACCGCCGCCGCCGCCGCCGCCGCTTCCACCGCGTTCACTGCCACTATCCCCATCCGCCATCTTCACCACCACCCAGAGCTGCGTTATTTTTTCCCATCCGTTTTTCGATAAGTTCCGCCTCCTGACCTAATCAGAGGCACGTCTTTGCACTGAGAACGTTGAATGATTGGGTGATTGTTGCAGACGCGTCACTGCCTTGACGACAATCTTGTGATTGGGCGTTTGAGATGTCATTCACATACACGCGATCTCCAATTGGACCGAAAGCTGTCGTTTAACCCTGTAAACACAAAATACCCATTATAATTGGCTAGATATAAACCCCACCTTAATGTTTTGACAGTACTATGGATTTACCGGTGGACAGTTGTGTCGATAATATCAGAGATTATTTAGCAGGGATGGGCCACTTCTATTAAAACGAATTCATAGTGCATTAACTAATGTTAACATATACAACTTTAGATTTTTAAAATCTATTATTCTGTTGAAATTTACATGAACTAAGTATAATAAATGCTATAAAAGTATTGTTCATTGTTAATTCATGTTAACTAATATTGTTAACTAATGTTAACAAATTACTTTATTGTAAAGTGTTACCAGTTGTGTTATTGTATCATTACTTATATTTATTATTATTGTGGTGTGATATTACAGAATCAGAATGAGCTTTATTTGCCAAGTAAGCTTACACATACAAGGAATTTGTCTTGGTGACAGAAGCTTCCAATGCACAAACAATACAACAATACAGAGATAATGATAATAATAATAAAAAAGATAGAATAAAAACAAAAAGTGAATAGATGAATAGAATAAATGTAAGTATATATAGAAATACACAATAGGACAAATATAATATATATATATATATATATATATATATATATATATATATATATATATATATATATATATATATATATATACACATACATACACATATATATATATATATATATATATATATATATATATACACATACATACATATACACACACACACACACACACACACACACTACAAGTAATTTATGCACAATATAGTTTAGTGATATATATATATATATATATATATATATATATATATTGTATATTATAACAGCACCGATACACTTTTTTAATTTTCACTCTATGGTGATATTAAATAAAAGTTACATATTTTATTATTAAATTCATTAATTTCTCGAACCATGATGAAGGCTTTGTAAAATTGCACAACGTTTTGATTTGCAGATTTGAATGACAAAACAATTTGTTCATCAGTCCACGCATCTCAGTCCATTTGTTTGAAATAAACCATGAGGTACAACCACTGATCTAATATACATATATACATTGTATCAGTGGGTACAACACAATTTCATATCACTTACGAGCCACAGTGCTATAATACAAATTCTCGGGCAACACTATTTTAAAACGCATCTGCTATCAAGTACACCAATAAAAGATGACCGAGCCAGTGAGGGTAAGTAATGGGCGGGGAGACACTTGTTACCACGCCCCAATGTGTTGCCCCGCCCCGTTCTGCAAACTGCAGCCAGGGATACTTGAAAAATCAGAACTGTGTGTGTGTTCTCAGTGATGTTTCGTCATCCTGCGGATGGCGCTAAAACCTCAGCGGAATCTGTCCCACATCGTCTTCAGGTGATTGCTTGTGCTCTCGAATCGCTTTTTGCGTTTTTTTCTCACTTGTAAAGCACTGTACAATCGCTGGGTGTAAATACTGTGTACACAGAGGAAGCTCGGCCGTTCTGCAAGCTTCAAAATGTATGTAGCCTATTTACACTTTTGGAGCTTATTTTCGGAGATCAATCGCATATTTGAATTGGCATTGTATTTTACGCTGGATGCCCTTCCTGACGCAACCACCAGTGGGGCAAGAGTCTCCAATTCACTTTACCTGCATGTTTTTGGACTTTTTGGGGAAACCGGAGCACTCGGAGGAAACCCACGCGAACACGGGGAGAACATGCACACACATAACTCCACACAGAAAGGCCCAGTTGATCCTGGACTCGAACCCGGGACTTTTTGCTGTGAGAGACCGTGATAATCACTGAGTCACCAGTTATACTGAGTTGCCTATATGGAGATCTTTTTTATTTATTTTATTTTTCCTAAAGAAATAATAAAATTAAAAAAAAAATCACATTTGTTGTGATAAGTCGCTTTATTTTAGCAATAATATTAGTTTGCTCTCCCTCACTCACTTTAGCCTACTCGTCAGTTTCGCGTTAGCTGGAAACAATTTTGACATTTTGCTCAGCAGATCCCGAATCGGTCCTCTATGAAATGTCAGTCAAGCACTTCAATGGCATTTCACTATTTTTCTACTCTTTCAATTATTCAATAAAAACTTTTATTATGTTTCTAACATACTTAGTTAAAGTAGTTAAAAAGGCGCACAATAACTTTTTTTTTTCTTGCCACATTAAATTACAAGACGGTGCATTTTAGAACAATTTGATTAATATGCAGTAAGACCATAAATTCAGCAAACTGTATAAAGCAAGTGTAAAATATATATTTTTTAGAACTCCCTCTCTGACTTATAAACATTTTATACACTGATATATATATACACTGATATATATATATATATATATATATATATATATATATATATATATATACACACACACGTGATGCAAAAAAAGTGTTGTGGTTTTTATGTATTATATTTTAAAACATCAAACGAATTGTAATAAATTGTGTATTTCTTTTATAAATTGTGAAATTTGGGTTTTATGTGATGATTTTATAATCTATCTTTGAATGAAATATACATATATTATATACACTTGCCATGTGCCAGTCTTGTCAGGCACCACAAAAGCTCAATGGGGTTAATATCCATAACAATCTTTTCCAATTATCTGTTGTCCAATGTCTGTTTCTCTTTGTCCACTCTAACCTTTTCTTTTTCGGTTTCAAAAGTGACTTTTTCTTTCCAATTCTTCCCATAAGGTCTGCACTCTTGAGTCTTCTCTTTACTGTTGTACATGAAACTGGTGTTGAGCTGGTAGAATTCAATGAAGCTGTCAGCTGAGGACATGTGAGGCGTCAATTTCTCAAATTAGAGACTCTGACGTACTTATCCTCTTGTTTAGTTGTACATCTGGCCTTCCACATCTATTTCTGTCCTTGTTAGAGCCAGTTGTCCTTTGTCTTTGAAGACTGTAGTGTTCGCCTTTGTATGAATGAATTTTTTTGGGGGCAATTTCAAGCATTGTATAGCCTTCATTCCTCGAAACAGTGATTGACTGAAGAGTTTATAGAGAAAGCGGTTTCGTTCTTTTTTGTTGTTGCCATTTTTTGCCTAATATTAACCTTAAGACATGCCGGTCTATTGCATACTGTGGCAACTCAAAAACAAACACAAAGGCAATGTTAAGCTTCAACGAATCAAATAGCTTTCCACTGTGTTTGATATATTAGCAAGTGATTTTCTTGTACCAAATTAACAATTTAGCATGATTATTTAAGGATAAGGTGTTGAGTGATAGCTGCTGGAAATTGGGCCTTTCTAGATTTAATAAAAAAATTACTTTTTCAAATAGTGATGGTGCTTTTTTAACAGTGATGTCCTGACTATACTTTGTGATCAGTAGAATGCCACTTTGGTGAATTAAAATGTCAATTTCCTTTCGAATCTGTACATTATTCCAAACTTTTGGCCGCCAGTATATGCATGTATGTATGTAATATATAAACACGCACACACACATTATATATATATATATGTGTGTGTGTGTGTGTGTGTAAAAAAAATATAAATATATATTTTGTTTTTTTACACACACACACACACGTTTGGTGTTTTAATTTTAAACAGAAGTCAAATATTTTCAATAAAACCGATAAAAATTCAGTAGACTTATTGTCAATGTCAAGTCCCACCTACCTGTTAATCCTAACAAACATAATCGATGGGGGGGGGATGCAGAGCCAGAGAGATTTGCGACAACTCCATCGACTCCAATGGAACGTTTTTTTTTACAGCAATGGCGGCTCGTGGAGCCTCTCAATAGTTCCCGGAAGTAGCTGCAAACACCGTAGAGATGCATCAGAACAAACCGTTTGCGACGCACTTTTAAAAGGTGAGACGTTTAAAGAATAATATTATCTTATTCTGTATAATATCAGTACATCTAAATAAAAATAACTTGTAAATTAAAACCTTATAATTGAGTATTACTCATTAAATTAGGAGATAAGGGATGTTATCGGATAACTAACAGATTAGGCAAGGATTGGAGCTGGATAAAGTTAGTAACGAACACCCTATTAATTGTAAAATCTTTGCAAATACCTCACACATTTTTTTGTTGTTGTAATTTTTATTTATATTTAGATTGCTCCTGCTGACTTGAGCCAACCATTTTTTTCTCCTCTCCATGTCAGTGGGGATGCCATACATTCGCACACCTTTCTCTGAGCGATTGGAGCATCCATGCAGCACAGCAAACCATGGTGAAGACTATGCAACGACAACATGAAAGAAAGGACACATACAAAATGCTTGGCATGCTATTTAATTTATTAGAAATGTATTCATGAATTGCTGTAAATAGTTATTGCATTTATTTGAATAAAAATACAAAAAAGGTAATATCGTAATATATTCTTGCAATTTAAAACAACTGTTTTCTATTTTAATGTATTTTAAAATGTAATTTACTCCTGTGATGCCAAGCTGAATTTTCAGCCTCATTACTTTTGAACGGCAGTTTATATACGAGTATGCTTAAGTTGTTTTAAAGCTGAATATATTGTGTATATGAATAAGTATTGTAAGAATTATACATTAGATATATAATATTTATAATACATAAATAATTATATTACTATATATAGAATTGTAAACAATAAGCTTCATTTCACTAAATTTTACATTTACGTAACTGCTGCTAATAGTTAATAGTTCATTGACCCATTGTGCGGTGCGAGCTGGAAATCACCTGTCACCAGCCTGTCTCAGTACTATCTGAAAAGTCATAAATATGACATTAGTTACCATGAGATTAGTGAAAACAATGAACATGAGGTAACATAAAAAGGCAACAGAAACCCTAGCCTGAAATAAGTTGAGGCAAATAACGGTAAGCTAACACTAATCCTCAAATATTAGCTGATTTGATCTTTAAAAAACAACATACTCATGCTACATACATATGTCGGTGTGTTACATAAATATATAAAATAAATGCATTTATTGACTACTAATTACCAGAAATCGCAGTTCTGTCACTCTACTCTAACAGTTTGGAATGACCACAAAAGCACTTCCTGGAACTATCTGAAGTCTACGTGAATCACGTGACGATCAAGCATTTAGAACTTCCGTTGTCGCAACTCTCCTTTATATGGCTCTGGGGGGATGGTAGAAGAAAAATACATACCGAAATCTCATTGGCCTTCCCGAAAATCGAACTAACAACGCCCGTCATGATTGGCTGATGCTTTCGCTCGCTGTGCGTCGGTCTTTCTCTGCTGAAGGGGGTTTATTGTTCCTCCGAGTCAAAAGGCGAAATAGATTAGCCAGACATCCCCGGATTACATTCAAGACTACACTTTGCTAAAATGGTATGCTATTTTCATATTTGTGTGTACATGTTTTCTGTAGCTAAAAATAGTTCTCCGTTTGGTCTACGGCTTATTTTTCGTATTTCTAGATAATTCATTGCTAGCTAACAGCTAACGTTGGCTGGATTTGGCGCTGCTAGCCCGCGCGAGCGAGTAGCCCGTGCTAAAATGGTTTAGTATCAATTTAATTAATCGCGACGTCAGATGCCCCGTTTTAAGTGGTTTACAACCTCCCCTGTCTATGTTATATATTCTAAATGGTTTTGTTCACACGTGTAGTACACTTTGTGTAGGCTAAAGGTCACGTGAGCGGGAGTTTTGGTTGGCTCGCTGTTAATTGACTCGTTTGTATTTATTAAGTTGGCAGGTGGACATGTTTTAAGTTTTTAGGTTAATGTTAATTCATAAGAGAGGAGAACAGCGTCCCAGCCCTAATGAATATTTTTGAATCGTGTCCGCTCGACGTGAAAAATACAAGTTCCGCACAAAGTACAGTATTTACCCCAAATCAGATTTTGAGTATACCACTAACAGAAATTCTGCATGAGTAATGCACTGGTAATAAATGCTTGCTTCGACACGCTTAATAGGTTGACACTATTGCTAACAACGAATTATTATCAATTATATTTAAAATTTCCATTCCAGTTTGTTATTGTATTAATGGAGTTCACATTTATTAAAAATCACCACAATATTTTGACTTTGTACTGCCATCGATTGTGCAATTTCATTACATTGTGCCTTACTGCAATACTTGTGTTTGAATATGTGCCTAGGATCTGACTGTATTTTATGTTTTTTCTTTTACAGGCAGGAGGCAAGGCAGGTAAAGACAGTGGCAAGGCCAAGGCAAAAGCAGTGTCTCGTTCCCAAAGGGCTGGGCTTCAGGTATGCTTTTTCTGTTGTTTGCTTCATTTGCATTGCCAGGTTTATAAGTAAATGTCAGTTTGTTAAATACCCTTAAGGTAGATGAGCAGAAAGCAGTTGTTGGTTGGGTCACAGTTATTTGTCACTTATAAGATGCATATAACTGCGTTCTGCATGTACTGCTGGTATTACTGTTACTTTTAAATACATTTTATTCATTATTTTGTATTCAACCCTTGAATGCATGGGAATTTCACCAAACACTTACACATGAGTCTTTAGAGACCCTACAAAATGTCCAGATGATATAACATTTTCAAATTATTTTCAAGACAATTAGAATAGAATAAATTATAATATATTTTGATGTTTTATTTTTATATAGCAAAGAGATAATGCAAAAAATAAGGACAAATCTAAAACTGGATTCATTACTTTCACTCGGAAATTTAATGAGATGCAACTGGCTGTCAAACACATTGAGCTTCGCAACACATAAGCTACAGAAGTATTTTCTCAGGAATTGATGCACAACTTGCATCATTTCAGTAGTATACCAAAATGACAATAGTCATGTGTTGTACTTGCTACAGTTTACTTGCATGTTGTTTCTTCATCAAATTGCAATGTCAAATGTAAATCAAATCAATGACTGAAACATCAGTGCCACCTTGCGTAAGAAATGGCATATGTATTATGGATGTGTACATGCATGTGGGATACAGATAATTGATAGTTAATTGACCGTTGTTGCACATAAAGTCAATGTGATATAGTTTTTATAGTATTGTATGAATATAGTATTAATTTCTCTTGTAATAAACTGAGAAATGGATATCATGTGATGGTAAACTTATTGATATACACTCACCTAAAGGATTATTAGGAACACCATACTAATACTGTGTTTGACCCCCTTTCGCCTTCATAACTGCCTTAATTCTACGTGGCATTGATTCAACAAGGTGCTGAAAGCATTCTTTAGAAATGTTGGCCCATATTGATAGGATAGCATCTTGCAGTTGATGGAGATTTGTGGGATGCACATCCAGGGCACGAAGCTCCCGTTCCACCACATCCCAAAGATGCTCTATTGGGTTGAGATCTGGTGACTGTGGGGGCCATTTTAGTACAGTGAACTCATTGTCATGTTCAAGAAACCAATTTGAAATGATTCAAGCTTTGTGACATGGTGCATTATCCTGCTGGAAGTAGCCATCAGAGGATGGGTACATGGTGGCCATAAAGGGATGGACATGGTCAGAAACAATGCTCAGGTAGGCCGTGGCATTTAAACGATGCCCAATTGGCACTAAGGGGCCTAAAGTGTGCCAAGAAAACATCCCCCACACCATTACACCACCACCACCAGCCTGCACAGTGGTAACAAGGCATGATGGATCCATGTTCTCATTCTGTTTACGCCAAATTCTGACTCTACCATCTGAATGTCTCAACAGAAATCGAGACTTATCAGACCAGGCAACATTTTTCCAGTCTTCAACTGTCCAATTTTGGTGAGCTCTTGCAAATTGTAGCCTCTTTTTCCTATTTGTAGTGGAGATGAGTGGTACCCGGTGGGGTCTTCTGCTGTTGTAGCCCATCCGCCTCAAGGTTGTGAGTGTTGTGGCTTCACAAATGCTTTGCTGCATACCTCGGTTGTAACGAGTGGTTATTTCAGGCAAAGTTGCTCTTCTATCAGCTTGAATCAGTTGGCCCATTCTCCTCTGACCTCTAGCATCAACAAGGCATTTTCAGCCCACAGGACTGCCGCATACTGGATGTTTTTCCTTTTCACACCATTCTTTGTAAACCCTAGAAATGGTTGTGCGTGAAAATCCCAGTAACTGAGCAGATTGTGAAATACTCAGACCGGCCCGTCTGGCACCAACAACCATGCCACACTCAAAATTGCTTAAATCACCTTTCTTTCCCATTCTGACATTCAGTTTGGAGTTCAGGAGATTGTCTTGACCAGGACCACACCCCTAAATGCATTGAAGCAACTGCCATGTGATTGGTTGATTAGATAATTGCATTAATGAGAAATTGAACAGGTGTTTGTAATAATCCTTTAAGTGAGTGTATTATCATAAAAAATGTAATTTATGGATGGAAAAAAAAAAAGACACTTTTACATATCTAGGGTTTCTAGTGACCCTATAAACTTTTGGTAGTTAAACTCTTAAAACGTTATTTCTTTGGGTGTGTGCATACAATTTTTTTATATTTAAACACTTTTTACACGAGAAAGATTGAGGAATACTATAGCGGTGTGGGAGCAACTTCAAAAATTGGATGAGGTACAGGGGTGATATGGGATCATGGGTCTCTTTAAGACCTGAGGTATGCATTTAAGGTTTAATGTCATGCATTTTAAGAATTGTTGGACACGTTTCTCTTCTCTTGTAGTTCCCAGTGGGGCGCATCCACAGGCACCTGAAGACCCGCACTACAAGCCATGGCCGTGTTGGAGCAACAGCAGCCGTGTACAGTGCAGCCATCCTTGAATATCTCACAGCTGAAGTAAGACTTTATACTTTCACTTTACGCTAAAACAAATTACATTTGCACTGCTGTTTTTTTCAAAAGCTATGAAATGGGTCTCATTACATTCTTGTTTTAGGTTTTGGAGTTGGCAGGAAATGCCTCAAAAGATCTAAAGGTGAAGCGTATCACTCCTCGCCATTTACAGCTGGCTATTCGTGGAGATGAGGAGTTGGACTCCCTCATCAAGGCAACCATTGCCGGTGGTGGTACGTTAGATTTTCTTATATCTTTTATATATTTGTGTGTTGCATGTGTACGGACATCTTTCCAGATGAGGGTGTTAAGCACTCATGCATGTTGATGTGTTCTTGCAGGTGTGATTCCTCACATCCACAAGTCTCTGATTGGTAAGAAGGGCCAGCAGAAGACTGTGTAGTTCCCATTGGGGTTGCAATGGTGACATGGACTCAAGGACTTGCATTTGGAATATGTGACCAGATCGGCTTGTGTTAATCCATTCATCCATTCTCTCTTTTTCTTTTCTTTTTTTTTATTGTATTTTTTTTTTTAAAGTTAATATTAATGTTATACTAGCTAACCACAGGTTATCTGGTAGTTTTGTGTTAATGTTATATCGCCAAAACTAGAATGGCAAATGAGAGCGATTTTCCCCCACCTCCATCCATCCAAATGTCAGGTATTTTAGAGAGAGACCAACAGGAATTGTATGATCTGTCCTGCTCTGGAAGTGAAATTGTTTGTTGTATTGGCCAGAGCTGTGGAGCTGTTTTATACTAAGAAATGGAAATGATAAAAACATTTTATACAAAAAAAAACATTTGTTATTTACATTTGTCTCCATTGGTTTCCTGTCTTTTGACATACTTTTTGTGCAGCACTTAAAACTTTTTAATATTGGTGGGCAAATCATGATTATATTTTAATGTGCTGAAATTAGCTCTTCATTGCTCGCTCTGCAAACCAAAGAATTTTAATCAGGATTATTAATACAGAATCCTTTTGTGTGCATAAATGTTTCTTTAAACTGGAGTGTTGGTTATTGAGCATTAGAAATTGTATGTGTAGTAATATATTCACAGCAATATATATATATATATGTATATGTATATATATATATATATATGTTATTGGTTTAAGAGATGACAAGTATTGCATAGCTTGTGAATATAATGATGTATTGGTGGATAAATCCAATTAAGGCTGTTGCTGAAGTGAATTTACCACGGAAGGGTAATAGTGATAGAAAAGAAACTCCAATTTCAGTACATTATAATAAGTTGTCTATAAGCAAGTATTATAAGAAATGAGCTTGCTACAGTTATAAAACGGAGATGCCCATTAAGAGCCTAAATGGTTTGATAATATAGTGTAATTTCTACAATTCAGTGTCGTTTAAGCTTTAAAATGTTGAAAAGCAAAATATACTTTTTTTTTTTTTTTAAGGATATCTCTTTTTCATCATTAAAGGGACCTGTTAAAGAGTAATTGATATCGGTCAAGCTAAATGACTTAAATTATTTTTGTCCATCTGGTTAAATGGATAAATCATCCACTACATGGTCTGCGAATAATTTCTAGCAAACCTATTTGTAAACTTGCGTTAATTAATTTTTTTCTTTTTACACCTAGAAACACTCGTTAAAAAGAGTAGACACTAGGTGGCAGAAAAGACCACAAACGGAAGCGTCCGATATAAATACGAGTTATCTCTTAAAAAAAAAAAAAAAAAAAAAACTAAAACAATCGTTTTTAAGTGTTTGTGCACTGCGTTTAATGGGAGGAAATACTCAGTTGGCACAACGGTGATAAAATAAAAATGGTCCATATCCTTCACAACATCTGACGTGCACGAGCATTCAAAAAGGCATTTATGAATAAATTCACTTCGGTATTATGTTTTCTTGCTTATCAGACACACTATTAGAATACATCCAAGCAGTGAACTACATAAGCTTGAATACACGTTGGCTGTCTGCTGTATGCCTTGTGTTAAGTTGTTTAACGCACTTTCCACCCTGAAGTGCATTATTGGTGATCAATACTTCGAGCTGGCACCAAACCGTAAATCTGTAGTCTATCACACAATCTCTCTACACAGCCATATGTTAACAGACTAATGGCGAAATGATAAATCGGCAAAAATGCAATCAGTGTAAAATCAGAATTTCTCTTCTGCTTTGGGCTTTCTGTATACCTGTAGGCCATTGAGTATATATTTGTATATTCAGCACTCCATTCATGCCCTAAATGGCAGGCGGAAAAGCCCTTGCTTGTTGTAGTATCAGATTTTTCCACATTCACATTTTAGGTCAGAAAGTATTTTAAAGGAAGCATTTGTAGTGTTACACACTTAAAGCATTCATACATGTTAAATGCAAAAGATTTGGTAAGCCACTAGGCTTTTATGACTTTAAGTGGCTTGTCAGGGTGTACTGGCCATGCACAAGTCACTGTTCTTCTGTGTCATGCTGTAAAAGTATAGTTTTTATGCAGTCCATACATGTCTGAATGTGTGTAAATAGGAGTGCAAGATCTAATAGCTTTCAGCTGGGAATTAAAAGGAGATCTCTCACATGCAGTGGCGGAGCTAGGAGGTGGCTGTGGACCGAAGCCTGGCCACCCCTCTTGCAATTGCTGTTTTAGTCATTGTTTTGGTCATTTTTTGGCTCAATTTAGTTCTTTAGAGGTGAAATCATATCTGTACAAATGTACAAACTTAATATGTGCGCACAACAAGGTTGCCGCAACTCTCCGTCCCGGGTGTCATTGTATCCACTCATGATATATGAAAATATATTTCTGATATAGAAATGTTGCCTGAACATTTCTGTGCACCACAGACTGATCGCTTGCCCCTGCCTGGCCACCCCTTTGGAAAAACTCCTGGATACGCCCCTGCTCACAGGACTGCAGGGTTTGGGTTGTGGGACATCTGCAATGCAGAAGCCTATATATAGCAGAGAGAGAGAGAGAGATAGAGAGGGTGCACAGTGGAGGGGGATGAATAAGATCAAATGATATTAATGGAAAAGTTTCCAATCCCACAATAACTATTCTGTTTTCTTGCTTTGATTTAAAATTATAAGTTTAATTTATGAAATTAAAATAAATGTATTTATACAATTATAATTATTTGAGCTTGTCCTTATCAAGCAGCGGGATATGCAATATGATAACATGCCCCATGTTTAGTAGCCTAAATGGTTTAATAATATATATAGGGTCATTCCTACAATTAGGTGACATTTAGGTTTTGAAACTTTTAAAATAAATTAAACATACTTTTGTATCTTTGTTTCATCATTAAAGGGACATGTTAAAGAAGTCATACCTGTTAAGCTAAATGACCTAAAATTCAGATGTCCATCCGGTTAAATGGTCAGGGTGGATGTTCAGGGGATAAATTATCCACTATATGGCCTGAATGATGTCTAGTTAATATATTTGTAAACTTTCATTGATTATTTTATTTCTGTTCACAAATAATTGTAATTATATTCATATTCCCTAAGTATTCACATAACAGGTTGGGGTTACACACTTAACCTCACGAGACTCCACATACACATGCGTGGACATTACGTTTTGGCCTCGTTATAGGCTATGCATAATTCAGTTTAATATAAACTGACTGATCTTAGTTCAAGAGACTCTAGACTGTCATTTAAGTGTTAAAGTGTTCGATGAACCGAGTTGTGTGACAAAACAACATGGTGCCAATCTCAGCTGAGTTTGTCTTTGGGAGAAATGGAAAGAAAGTAAGTTATCTGGTTAGAAACCACATTTTTAGGTTTTACATTACATCATGAAAAGAGTAGTCTTGAGTTTCATTCGATATGCCATTTTTAATTTTTGTTTAGATTTATAACGAAACTGCAAGCAGTTAAACACATTGACCTCATATGTGGACTATAGGCTCAGTTTCCTTAAAATATCCTATATTCACTTTGCATTATCACATTATGAATCAATGGATGCATCCAAAACCTGGAAAAAGTTGCTTTCAAAGGCTTTATATGAAGTTAAGATGTAAATAAGGTGCATTTCAACACTGGAGGTTAAGTAATTCCCAAGGGAGAATCCTATAATTTTCCTATGCAGCCAAGCGCATTCATTCCTAACATCCGGTCAAAAGTTCCGTTTCGGGCTGCAGATGATGATTGAACCACTCAACATGTTTGGTATGGAAAGAAATCAGACTTTCTATAGTATTTAAAATGTAACAAGGAAAGGAAAAGTATTTGGTCTAATATATATATATATATATATATTAGTGGATGCTGTCACCTCCAGTATGTGTGATTTCATATTCATAACATATATCTTCACAGATTCATATATCGTTTAGGTATTATGACATAACAGGGTGGAAAATAAACCAAGGACAACACACACACACACACAAAAAAAACCCTTCACTATTATTGTTAAAAAGAAACCACAACTGAATACATTTTAATGAGAGAATAACACTAAACACTTAATTGTATTTTTGAGTCTCAAAAAGACTTACAATGTATAATAAAAGCCAACATTTATGACTGATTCCTTATCCAGAGTCATTGCACTCTTTTAATAATTAAACTGGAGACACTTTTACCAGGGAAAGGACATGCTGAGTCAGAGTACTCTACATTGCATCTGTGGCTAAGTGGGCCTGCAAAATATCTGCATTGTCAAGGCAAAATAAAAAGTCTAATAATCAAATAATGTCTTGTTGGGTTTGGTATAAACTAGGGCTGTCAATCGATAAAGAATTATAATCAAATTAATAACATGATATGCAGATAAATTGATTAATCACAAATACCAATATTTGCAGAGACAGGCTCCCAAATAAAATTGTTCGATATTGAATTATAATTCATTAAATAAATTTAAAATAGATTAAATATAATAATACGATTAATTAAAATACTTTTGTGGCATGTACAGGAACAGCATTAATTAGGCAATAAAAAGTTGCCATTAATATTAATATGCAATAACATATGGTGGCGTAGTGGGCTAAAGCACATAACTGTTAATCAGAAGGTCGCTGGTTCGATCCCCACAGCCACCACCATTGTGTCCTTGAGCAAGGCACTTAACTCCAGTTTGCTCCGGGGTAATTGTCCCTGTAATAAGTGCACTGTAAGTCGCTTTGTATAAAAGTGCCTGCCAAATGCATAAATGTAATGTAAATGTAATAATATTGTGTATTTCCATATCATTGAACATAAGGCTATCACTGGCTTATGTCTAAGTGTACATGTTTCAGATGGATGCTTTAGGGCCGTCTCACTTTAGTAGCGTCATAAACACTGCGTTTGAAGCATAGAAAAACACAGCTGGAGACCCCTACATTTGGAGTTGCACTGAATCCAGCTATGTTTGAACACAAGAAGGCATCCTCATCATCTTGTGCTTTCTGCTGTCAGTAAGTGTGGTTTGTTGCCTGTTCAGCTGGAGTTGTGCTTACTGCCCCCTGCTGACAAGCTTGAATTTTTTAATGTTATTTTTTTTTATGTAATTATGTTAAATTGACAGCCATAGAAAAGACTATTGTTTTTATGTTGCTACTGGTGATTATTACACAGTTCTTTAGCTATCTGCATTCAAATAATTGTGATATGTGCAACTTATATTCTACATAGCTGTTCTATTTGTTGTGTTTTCGGATCATGCTGCAGTTTCCTTCTTTCCATGGTCATAATTTAATTTCTCAAAACAATATTTCCTGATCGGGGTCCTGATCTCTCTGCTAGGGTTTCCTTTGTGTTAATGACCAGCTTACTGTACATTATATTATTTAACTTACTGTATACTATTTGTGTGTATACACATACTTTATTTGTGAATATGTTAAGTAGGCTATATTAGCAAACTTCACCCAATGGCAGCACACTAAAGGGCCAGTTCTGAATGGTTGTGTGATTGTCGTTCTGGGCGTAAATGAGAACAATCCAGAGCATCACAAATAAAAATAACCAAAGTCACCCAGTGTGAGAGATTTATGTAAACAAATGTAATTGCTTTCCACAGAACTGTGACGGATACATTTTGGAGTTGCTCTGGATTTGCCTAGTCAAGAAAGGGAGATATGCCATCAGCAGTGTGGTTGTTTTGGAGTTAAATAATTGATTTGGTCTGTGTCTGGTATCCCTGACAGAATAAAACCACATTTTAGTTAGGCCAAAGCTAGCAGCAATCTTCCTTTTCAAGACATCCTCTTCTAACAGCCCTCCATGATTAATGATCTTTTCCCACTCAACATGTATAATAGTAGCGGTCTGACAGGACAGACCTTGTTCTGGCTTTCATGTACGGTACATGTACTTGGATCTTCACAGATTTGTAAAACACAAATATTCTCCTGTCTATCTAAAATGTGGCCACACCACTTATCTTTATATTATCTTTAGATCTTTGTGCTTTAAATAATGTTTACGTAGTTGTTTTGACTGTGATAATGTTGATTTGATATTTGTTCAAATATTTCTTGTGGAAAGTGTTGGATGAATGTGTGTGTGTGTGTGCACACACCTGAGTAGTGGGTGGGATTTGGGACCATCCCACCAAGTTTTCTCATCTCTAAGATTTACGGTCTCTGAGACACGTTTAGTGCAGAAAAAGAAAAATGTGCAGCTGTACATTTCAGAAATCCAAACAGTATGTAAATATTGCTGTTGCACTAACTGAAGAGCAAAATGTGTTGCTTATTCTCAAAAATAGTGTATTTTTGGACACTTGAAAATTGAGATTTTGACAATAAAGGTACATTTGTAGTTTCAACATTATTTGTACTTTAGACCATTTTGTTGGAAAAGGAAAAACTAGCTTCATACCATGTGACCAACATTTGAATTTCGACCAGTGAAAATTAGCAACATTGGAAGACCCATATCTCTGGGATTTAACCATATAGGGCATTAAATATGAAGAAACCAAAAGGAAAGTTTGTTCTGAAACAGAATATAGAAGGATTCATAAATCTTTAATACTTCTTGAGTTATAGGCACTCCAAATATTTTTATTTCAATTTCTGGACTCACGCCTTTGGCAAATAATGCAACAAGGGGTGAATTCAACTGATTTTAGAAATAGACCTTCCTATCTATTTGTTAATATAAAATAATGATGTTGCCACCTTTCTAATGTACATTTTTACCTGTAATATTGCTTCAAAATTAAATACGCATGCATGGCATGTAATAATTTGACTTTCATCATTATTTATGGATTATTTATCTTTCGTCAGATAAAGTATTTAAATTAAAAAAAAATTATTCAGTTGAGGATGTTTCTAAAATTTGGTTGATTTGACATGGAATAACTATTAAATAGTCTTTTGTGTAAAGAAATTCTTAATCACTCTCTTGAGGACCACACTAGCCTGTGATGTAAAAGCTACCTTGGAAAATATAGCTCGAGACGCTTCTCATCATTTAGATTTAGACAACAGTTACTGGTTAGTTAGCTACTGTAAGCTATTAAAAAGCTGATTATACAATGAATACTTTTACCAGTTAAAAATGGCAAACTTGCCAAATGGAGTGGTATTTGTCTGGCTCAGACACAATAACAATCTCAATTTTCCCTTTTAGTGTTGTTTGCTTTGTTGGTAGCTTGTAGTGCAACTTGTTACACTACTACTTAAAATATTAGAAAATATATCTTATAAACTGTAAAAGCTATACACGTCTTTGAAGACAGCTGTACTACTTGGTAATTAGCTACTGTTGAATATTGCAATAAGTCACCACCATGTTATCTGGCTTGTTTGGTAGATTTATAAGCTTCTGCAAAGTGTGTGATGCATAAGGGACAAAGAGGTCGTAGTATTGTGAGTTTGATTGATAAATGGCTTTATTTGGCTTCAGGGGAATATTACTGTATCAGTTAGCAGCCATACAGTTAGTGTCAGCTTTCCTCCAACCATCTCTGATACAGTGTCGAGATGCAGGAAATGTGAGGACTCTTTAAAGCAGTCACGATTAAGGCAATTACGAACATTTTATACACACATCCAGCAAATCTATCCCATCCCCTCATATTGTTAAGCTCCAAGTGAATCAGGCCATGCAAATTTAAACTCCTCTTGATTCATTCATTTCATGTTTTAACACCACAACAGATGAAAAATTGGCTACATGGATACATCTATTTTGTCCCGTTTATTTGAAGTCTTACTCTCCCCATCTGTCCTACTCTCTTGGATCAGGGGCTGAATTGAAGAAACATTCTTAAGAATAAAATTTGATTTCGTCTTATTTTTTAATATTTTGTATTCTGAAAAAGACTTAAGGATGTTAATTTTTATTAAACATCAACATTCATAGCTAGATACCTTCTTACCAACTTCTTAAAATGTATCCTAAGAACTTTATTTTTCTTTCTTAAGAAGATTTAAGTAAATTCGGCCCCAGATTTTAGTGCAGTTTGTCTGAAGCCAACAGTTCACTTTCCCAAAGGAAACTACAAAAGGCAAAATCCTGTAGTAAACTAGCTTGCTCCCACTGTCACCGTCAGTCTAAACTGATGCCAATTATTCATCTATATATCAGAAAACAGTTGAGGAACCTTTGGTATTATCCTTTTTACTAGAACTGCTCCTGAACTGTGATCTGATCCAGCCAGTCTTATATAACAAACAACATGTAATATTTTATATTGCTATATATTTATTGACCAAACTGAGGGCATTGATTGAAAAAGCATGTACTCAAGGATAATGAGCTCTTGAAAAGAGGGTTATCAGAGATATTAGATCCAATTAATGCATGTTTGAGATGACTTGGTTTGCCTTCTTGCACAGTCCTATTGCGGTGAGTCTAACAAGTGAAATATGGCCAAATCAAGAGATTTGAGGCGAGCATGAGAAAATCACTGAACACGAGTGTTTGAAAATAGTTTTGCATTAATATGCCACAATATCTCCAAACTGGTTCCATTTTTTCCATCTATGATGTTGATATGGAAACCAATTATTCAGTAAAATATAGCAAAGTAATAAGGTTATTGTGTATTATGACATAGATCAGATCACATTTTAGCCACAATTCATGTGGAAATCCAGAGGCATTTTGACAACTGTAAATAAATCTGAATTTGTATAATGTAACACAAACACTTAATATTTAAGTTGCTTATACTCATTTGCCTCCTGCATTGCGGTTGTTTAGATAGTTGTCTGAACTGATGCTTATCTTATGGGGAATAATGTGGCGGCAATAGCGCTTCACTATGGCCGTAGGTGTGAATGTCTGTGACCCCTCTGCCTTCTCTATGGCCTGCCTGTCACCTGCAGGGAGAGAAAAGAGCTGTACCTGTCACTACCAGCTGCATTATGAGCATTTACACTGCCTCAGAAAGACCTCAGTATTACATGTGCTTATAAATTACATGCCTGAAAGCGTTCTATATCATACACACGCATGTTCACTGATACAAAGAAAAAACACAAACATAAAACACACATGTACAAAGACTCATAGCCATGCTTTCTCTTTCTCAATATATATTTGGGTCAGTAACATGTTCAGATCATATTTCAACACAAAATCAAAAGTAAGAAGAAGATGAAGCCCATTTTAGAACCATGTAAGATTCGTTTTTTTTTAACGTGAACTTATTTTGAAAAAAATGTCATTCTAAGAGTAAAATAACAAAAAGTTCAAACACTTGATGCATTACGGCACTGGAAATTTGGTGGTAAAATATTTTTAATTTGAATTAAAATAATGTCACAATGCATACCATTTAATTGCCTTTCAAAATATGATTCATTTTCTTTATGCAAAGTAGCATTTACTGTTTTCTTGAGATTTTCATGTGAAATTTGACCTGGACATGCTTTCGTAAAATAAAACCATTTGTAAGCAGAAGAACAAAAGGACATGGCTAGACACAGGAAACTATTCCAGCTTTCTTGAAGGAAGCCATGTCACTGACTGTAAAGAGGCAGAACATTTGAGAGAAAAAGACAGAGGGAGAGAAAGATTTACTTATAAAGAGTGAGATCTGCTGCGTTATATATGAATAAATCAAGAGGAGGTATTTTATAAACATAGGAGGGAATAGAGGGTTCTTAGCAGCTATTGCCTCTAAAAGCACTGACATCTCTAAATGCTTAAATGCAGAGGAATCATCCCATACTACAGATGCACAATGCACTTCTCTCTCCCAAATCTAAACTTTGAAACCTCCCTATTTATTTTAATAAATGTGATCTTTTATCTCTTTCACCTCGTTGAACTTCATGCTGCCACGCTTGCCATGCTGTGATAAGTGAAATTAAGGAAAACAGATATATCAAATAGATGAACTGAAAAATGATTGTATGGACGGTCACGGATGAACTAGAGAAACTAGCGTTTAACTTGAAAATGATGCATGCTGAGCATGAAAAGGTGAATTAAACCATTCTAGCGAATCAATGATATGAGCTTGGATAATTACGTTCATGTGGGTATAGAAGCCATAATATCGTTGGGAAAAATAGGAGACATGGCCTGTCCCTGTGCTTGGCTAGTGACGTACATTCAGGACTTGAGTGAAGCTCTAGATAATGCGGCTTCTTTACGGACAATTACCTCTTCCTTTTTGTAGCACCGAGAGGTTGGAACCAGCAAACATGGTCCGTTTTGCACAAGAGGCCTTTCATTTAGCTTGCAAGGCATCACATTCCTTTGTCCCATCCTTCACTTTTGGTAATAATGGCACGTGAACACAAGGGCTGTGTCCAAAATCCAAGGAAGCTGCTTTGCTGCCCAGCCAGTCAATGACTTAATAGACAATGTTTTTGTATGAAGGTACCCCCTAAAGAAACTGATTTCAGACCATCATCCAAGGCATCATAGCGTCATGTTATGTCATCTTGAACAAATTCAAGTGAGTTTTAGACATAACCAAGTAAATATTCATGGAATATTATAAATTGAATCATAAGTTGATGAAATGATATTGAATGATATAATTGACATCTATGAATGAATTTACTTCATTCAATCACTTTTCTTCTCCAACAATCACTGAACTGCACGCACAGGATTGTGGAATCTATGATGCCTTCAGGAAGCGACTAGAGTAAGACATCTTTGTACAGTAGATAGATTGTTTTGCAAAATATTTGGATTTGGATTTGGCTGTGCCTTGGTGTCTTCTTTAATCTGTAAAATAAAAATATAATAAAAAGTGACACTATTTGGGGTTCTTCAGGTTGCCACACTGGCAGAATCCTTTGGGGAACATTAAGATCTCCTACTTTTTACTCTAGGAACGATGTGATTAATGGAGGAACCTTTTGAGTTTTTGCACAAACATATGGATTTCGTTATGTTCCTCAGAGAACTGTATTTTTTAAAAGGGTATCTTAAGTTTCCCCAAAGAGTTCAGCAGCAACATGATCGCATGAGAAATTGACATGTTGCTACCAAATGTTCCAGTACCCTGAAATCATCCCAGAGTTACTGACAAGTGGCATCTTCCATCAGACATTTTTTGCATCAATTCAAATGCACCTTCAGGGACATGGGTCCTAGTCTCATGGCAATCAGGAAGTAATCGTGTTCACAGTTTGCCCTTTTCTACCAAAGTTGTGATGGTTCTCGAGCCGAACCTGTTCTCGGCTTGTTCATGGCTGGGGTAAACTGGAGCCTATCGTAAACAGGCCACGCTTTTCCGATGACTTGAGAGCCAAATGGGGACATAACGGGTTACGTGGCTACTGGTAGTTTTATGTGACTTCTGTGTTTATCTCAAGTGTGACTGATTGAATTCAAAGCCCAGGTTAGTTAGCTGGATGGTCGGTGTCCGAGCACAGAGTCCAAGACATCATTGCTTCCTTTCACTGCTGCTTTTGTTTTGGCATGCTCCCTCTACTCTCTTTAAAGTTTTCAATTTGTTTATGATTTGGTCAACCATCCGGTTGAAGCCTGTGTTTCTTGCTGTATGTCCTTGTAGACATTTTCCTTTGTGATCTCTCTAGTCTATCTTTGATCCGTAGAAGACCATATCACAATAGAGCGCTTGTTTGCTCCACGTTTCACTTTTTCACTTTTGATGTCTGACATTTTTTTTTATTGTTGTTATTGAGAGAAAAAGTACACCTTGCTGCAGATGGTAGCTACTGTACTTTGGATAACTACCTGGTGACGGAACATAATCACACCCTCATAATCGGTTCCTCTGAAGAGACAACAAGCTTTTGGGGCCGGTGCGAATCTAGATTTTCCAAACTAGAACTGCCTGTTTTTTCAGTGGAATCATGCTGAACAATTCGAGAATTCACACTGGCCCAGGAACCTGCCCCCGAACCATGTCGGGGGAAAAAGTGAGAGCGATTCGGAGGTTGCATTTTCCCTCTAAGATTACATTTTTACTCCACTTACGGTTTGGTTTAGGGTTGTGGTTTGGGCATATGGTTAATAAAATATGCATTTGTGTTGAACGTATTGCATAATTTACAACTAAAAATAACTTGATTTTGGGGCCACTCTGTGTTTACATTTCACCTGTAAACTGGAGCTCACACATGCTCATACGTTCAACAACACTTCCAGATTTGGCCACGGGGGGCAGTGCTTTGAATTCTGGTAAGCATAGACCGATTTAAGCACAAGAACTTTTGACCCACTGTCGCCGAATTCACAGTGACATCAGTCTTTCTGCAAGTGTGGCGAGGAACCCTAAATGGTGCCACCAGTCATTTTTACAATGTATACTGATTCCAAAGGCAGCATCTTGTCATTTTTACAATGTATACTGATTCCAAAGGCAGCATCTTTCAGATCTTGGACACAGCCTAGGTATGACTAGGCCCATTGCTGTCTTTACTTTCTCCTCTTCTTCTGCCTGGATACAGAAAAATACCCAAACCTTCATTTTAATTTCTAACTCATTCCTTTCCTGCAAAGGAAACAATTACATTTGTTTAAACCTGTCTAATGCTGCTCTGCATTACTCATCAGCAACTGTGATCAGCCATACATAGTGAAATGAAAGTGAAGATGAGTAGAGGATGTTTGTTTGGTGGCGTTGTGTTCGTATATGTGAGTTTTTGTGTTTGTGTGAATGTGGCAAAGGGAAAGAGAGGAAAAGAGGAAACAGAGGGGTCCAGAGAGATGTGTGAGTGATGAGCAGCGGTGGCGGGAGCATTGATGGTAGGCAGCATTACTTGCTCTTGATGGCAGGGGCTTTTTCGCCCTTGTAACTGTCCTCCTTCTCACTCTTGCTATCTGCCTTACTGCTATCGCCCTTGCTATCACTCTTCTTCTCCTTCTCTTTCTCCATTTCTTTTTCAACCACTTTCTGTTCCTTCTGCTCCTTCTGGTCCTTCATCTTTTCTTCCTTTTCCTTCTTCTCATCACCCTTTTCCTTCTCTTTCATGTCTTGTTCTTCCTCCTCCTCATCTTCTCCTTCCTCTCCCTCCTCTCCTTCCTCTCCTGCCTCCTCCTCTCCCTCATCCTCTCCTTCCTCTTCCTTCTCCTCCTCCTCCTCCTCCTCCTCCTCCTCTTCCTGCACTTCCACTTCCTCAGGTTTGGCTCCACTCTTCCTGTAAGTGCTCAGGGCATAAGTGCGGCTTGACGGATAAGAGTAGGAGGACTGCATCATGGCTCCGCCCACAGAGCTTAGACGGCATTCTTCACCTTCCAGCAGCTTCCTGTTGGGAAAGACCAAAAAGTCAATTTAGCAACCAAAGATGATCCAACATGTCATACTGTGAGTGTTAAATGTTCTGTAAGCAATTTTAGCAGTCTTGATAACTTCCACTATTTTGCTAACTTCAACCACACGCCCTCTTGCAAACTCCGCCTTCCAAAGACATGTTAACAAATCCAATGTCAGCAAACCCAAATGCACAAATTATTGACAGTGTTTCTGATTGCCTAGTTTTTGCGAGTTGTCACAGAGACAGGTGTGATTTCTAAAGACACCTTTTTTTGTGATATTTGTCAGGTAGTTGTAGGAAAGTTTTATGCGTGGTTATCCTAAAAACAGCACCTTTAACACAGTAATAATATATCTAGGGAACTTTTGTAACTTTAGTGACAATTAATGTCCAAACATTCTTCTTCTTCCAGCAGCACAGTGTTATAGGATACTGAAGTTTACAAAATTAATTTATAAAATGTCCTTTGTTCCATGTGCAATAGGCCTCCTTAATAAAACAAAGTAGAAGGCAAGAGTTTTCAAGGGCACACTATTGGCTTAATTTGAATAATTGATTTTTATTTTCTACTGTATGTATTGTATTTTTTTTTTTTTTTTGGTGTGTAGTAAATGAAATGGACAATAAAGTAACTTAAACCTAAATCCAAGATAAATTCAATTATAATACAGTGAAAATGGTTCTGACCTGTAGGCAGCGATCTCAATATCCAGTGCCATCTTGACATTCAGCAGGTCCTGGTATTCACGTAAGTGGCGAGACATTTCACCTTTAGTGCTGCGCAAAGCAGATTCCAGCTGCTGAATAGTATCCTACAGGACAAAAAGCATATTGTTTTTATTGAAAATTTAACTCCAAACACTGTTCTGATCATTTACATCTGAAAATACAAATAGACAAAGTGTATTTTTATGTATAAATAACTATTTTACATTTACCATATCAGCATTATGTATACATTACTTAACCATATAGGACTATTTCAATGTTAGGTAAGTTGTTCAAAAAAGTAATCCACTACAAATGAATGAAAATTTCTCTAAAAACTGTATTCAGTTTACACTACTCATTACTTCATCGAAAAACTAATCACATTACTAATTACTTTACTTTCAAAAAACACTTCACAGAAGTTATGTTTTTCCACTGTTTTTGTTAATATAAAGTGGCTACTTCCCTCGCACCGGTGACTTTTCATCCCACAGCCCTCCACCAGTTAACTCTTGGTTCAAGGGTGTAGTTTTGGCTTGGGGCTTGCTTGTTTGATTATTCCATCCCCCTGGAATCTACAGCCTTGGATATATTAATGTCTGTATTTCCTCCTTGTTCACGGTCGCACTCAAGTCATACATGTACATATTTCTCCCTTACATTGACTCTTTAGTGACTCTTCAACTGTCACAGAAATGCAACAAACGTTCATGTTTTGAATGTATTATATATAATAATATTATTTTATAAATGTGTAACCCAAGTAATGTACTTAAAACTAACAACTAATAAAAATGTATTTACATTTATTCATTTAGCTAAAGCTTTTATCCAAAACGAGGACATAAGCAATTCGTCATACAAAAACCAACAATATCCACAGTATTGCACTGCGAAATTCTAGTTGTAGCTGTAATCTGAAACTGTAATCTGTAATCAGTAACTATAATCTGACTAATTACATATGTAGTGCATTGCACATATGTTTTTACTTTAAAAAGCAATTCGATTACAGTAACCAGTGTTGGGTAAGGAACTCAAAATAAGTAATCATCTACAAATTATGGATTACTTCTCTAAAAAAATGTAATCAGATTACTTTACAAACTATTTTATGTCAAATGTAATCTCATAAACAATTTATTTTACTTTTGAGTTACTTTCTAAAACCCTTTTCCTAGAAAATATTTTGGAAATTCTAAATGTCAATATTTCCTCCTCATTCATTGTCACACACACTTCTGCTGTCAAAGAAATGCTAGCTGATGTACATATTAATTCATATTTAAAATGTATTATACGTATTCCTTTAATGCATGTAATGTACTTAAAATTAATTACTTTCATTGAAAGTCTGTAACTGTAATCTGATTACAAGAATTTAAAATGAAATGCTTTACACTACATTTTTACTAAAAAAGAAATGTGATTACAGTAACTAATTCCTTTGTAATTGGATCGCCCAACACTGACAGTAACTAATTGTATTAGTTGGAGTATTATACATTGTAGAATGTATTTTGGCCTAAACTCGGTTTTCCTTTTCCTAATGTCTAAATAGAAACTAGAGGGTGTTTTCAAAAGCTGTTCCAGTGTGGATGCTCTCACCTGCAGCTCTCCAATGTCATTACTGTGGCGGTCCTCCATCTCTGCCAGTTGTCTCTCTAAGGCCTCGTTGTGAGCTTTCAGGGCCTCGGTCTCCAGTGTGCGTGACTGCAGCTGTCGGCGGTACTCAGACAGCTCATCCTTGGTCTGCTTCAGGGTATCATTGTTGCGGGCTGCCGCCTCCGTCACAGTTAAAAACTTGGAGCGGTACCATTCCTCTGCCTGATGCTGGTTCTGGGAAGAGAGAGACTCGTACTGGGCACGGATGTCCTTTAAGGCCACAGCGAGGTCCGGTTTACTTACATCCATCTCAACCGACACCTGTACAGGAGCAACATGGTTTTAAAATGAGTGGTACTAATATCAATACTAATACTAAAACTAACATAATTAACACAAATTCTAACATCAACACTAATAGGCCTAGTAACATAAAGCCTACTTAAAAGAATGAATTAATAGGTTGTTGTCAGTCACTTAGCCAAACCCATTATTTACAATATGTGGGTCCAATGTTTATAGACTTTTTGGCCATACAGGCCTAGTGATAGCAATAAATAGTCTTTAATCTGTTTGTAAGAGTTAATGGTATTGATCTGGTGGACAAACCTAATTTAGTAGCTGATTCATTATTGATTTCTAATGAATAATTAATGCCCCGCAATATTCATTTACATTTACGCTAAAAGCAGACCATAAATTATATAAATATATACTGTAGGCTATAAACATATAAATAGTTACTTTGCCATTATTTATGAATAGAAGACATACATGTGTACATATACAAAGTTGAGATATACAGATAATATAGCAATATAATGATAAAAAATGCTTTCCTGTGGTATTAAATCAATAAACCACCATTCATTAAGTAATAAAGCTTTTGAAAATGCAGTAGACCTAATATATTCAGTGCTAATGTTGGTCATGGGATGTTTAATTAGTCTTCAAGTGTAATTGTAGTGATGCAGTTTTGAGCCCTTGTGACTGCGGGATGGAGCACAGACTCCAGGGGTTTTATGCACAAGGAAAAATGACACCTTCATGTGCCGGGCCTGACCATTTGCATGGAGATGCAACAGGAATTCATCACCCACAACATCAACAAAACCATGCATCAGCATCATCTTACATCAGTTACATTCACTACAATGGCCCATCTGTTACTGGCTATTTTTTGTTGTTTTAATGCTTTTCAAAGAATCCAGAAGAGGACTGCGAAGAACATCTGAAAAACATCTACTCTTTTCTTATATTCTTATCAACATTCTCATATACAATTTCTTTATGATCAAAATATTAATATTTTATATATGTATTACAAACTGAATATCTAAGTTTTTATATTAGGGGAGGGGTTCCTCCCTGAGTTGGCCAATCCCTGGGTCTGTAAAAGTTGGGACGAAACTTTGAACACTGGCTTATAGCTTCAATAAACCAAATTGTGCGATCACATAAAATATTACAAATGTTTAGATTTTTGTTGAATTCTTATGGTTTGACTGCAGTTGAAAGAAAGTATATCGCTTGATGTTAAACTGGAGCTTCTTTTTTCTTTTCTTTTTTTTTTAGATGTTGTCAAATGTTGTGCAGAAACACTCTAGCTGCATGTGACTCTGGGCGATTCCAAAATGATGCAGTCCCGACTCAAGGACGCTGCGCCGCGGTGTCCCACCGCTCACTGCAGCCACGCCTAAAATCCTGCGCTACCGCATCGCTACGTTGAGGTGAGGTGAGGAAGTTTAAATAGCCCAATATCAACAAATCTCTTTCAATATATTCCTCCCTCTTTAAAGGTGTCTTTGCCCGACTAAATACACTAAACAAGATTTAACATTTCAAACTCACGCACAATAGTAGGCTACTAGCGAGTGGAATGAAATTATAAATGCATATTTAGATTGAATGGTCCCGGTGTAGCGCAGGTCTCCAAACTGCGCACGACTGTCTGTGCTGCAGTGCTGTAAATTCTCCCATGCGCACACCGCCCTGAATGACAATGCACATTCATGATACGCATGCCCACATGATGAGTTATGAAAAATGCACAAGTATTTCATAGCATTTCTATAAATATATAGGTATTATTTTAATTTTATGTTGCCAAAATGTTATATTTGAGCTCATTTCATTTTATAAAATAAATTCCATCTTACACTTAATAAAGTGAAACCGCGGTTGCTGCCAAGGAGCTCTGCCAGATCTTATCCATAAAACTGACATTGATTTACGCACAGTAATATATATAGGCCTGCTTACAAAATACAACAACAATAATAATAAATAACCAATTTTGTTTTGTAAATGAATTTTGGTAACCTAAAAAAAAATAAAAAATAAAAAAAATGTAATAATTCTTCCCAAAAGAGAAGTGCATGTCCTTTGATGAGGACATTTTAACTAAATAAATAAAACTAAATAAACTTAATGAAAACTAATTTGCTAAATAAATTAAACATATTTTTGTATGTATATGTATTTATTTATTGTATTTTCTTAATTTAAGATTTTTTTTATTGAAATTGTAATTATTTTTGAAACAAATAGCCTATAGTTAATATTTTATTGCATTTATTGTAACCAAAAAATTACAAATAGTTTTGCATGTATGTACGTTTTTTTGTATTTATTTTATGTCTTATTTTAAGCCATTTTTTGTAGAAATTTTAAGTATTTTGTAACACATAGTCTATATTTAATATTATATTAAATGTTTATTAAAATTGTATACATTTTTTTTATAAATATTACTTTTTTTATTAAATATTTTAGTGCACTTATTGTAACTTTAAAATATTTTTGTATGTATTTAAGTTTTTTGTATTTTTTTTTTAATTTTTAATTTAAGGCATTTTTGTTGAAATTGTAAGAATTGTTTCAATAAACAGCATTTTTTTTTTTTTTATCGGACTTACTGTAACTTTAAAAATAAATGTTTGAATACTTACATTAGAAGTTTTGAATGCAGCAGCGGTGCATATTTGCCGCATAATGAAAAACGTACTTTATATAACTTTTTACCTGTGTGGCCTGAAGAGAAGCTTGCAGCTCCTGAAGTTCCTCCTCGTGCACTTTCCTGAGGAAGGCGATCTCATCGAGCAAGGACTCGACTTTCTTCTCGAGCTCCAGTCGGGAGAGAGTGGCATCATCGACATCCTTGCGGTACCCCTTCATGCTGCTCTCGGCCTCCTCTCGCAGCCGGGTCTCCTCGTCAAGCTTCTCCTTGACACGCTCGACCGCCTCGTTCATCTGTACGCAGTCCAGGTGCATCTGGCTCTTCTCATGCGTCAACTCCTCGACGCGCGCGCGCAGCTGGCGGACCTCCTGCTCGTAGAGGTCGTGCAGGCGTGACGGCTCGTTGTGCCGCTGGCGCAGCAGGGCCACCTCGGCTCCCAGAACTTTGTTGTGCTGCTCGAGGTTGTGCACCTTCTCGATGAACGTCACGAAGCGGTCGTTGAGGCCCTGCAGCTGCTCCTTCTCGTTGGTGCGGATGATTTTCAGCTCGTTGGTGATGGCCGTTGTCTGCGTCAGGTCCACGGAGTCCTGCATGTACTGGAAGCCGCTGCGGCCAGATCCAAGTTTGGTGCGGTAACTTGAAGATGTGATCGTGGAGGGTGGAGCGGCATAGCTGCGGTGGTGCTGGGATCCGGAGCGATACCCACCCGTCACCCGGGACGGGCTGCTGCTGCTGCCGCTGCCTATGGTGACGCGTCGTGGCGCATCTCCAAAAATCTTCCTGTACGAGCTGCTTGTGTACATGTCGCCGGAGTAACTCATGTTTAAACGCTTCAAGGACACAGACTGCGTGAGCGAGGTGTGTGGATGTAGGAAAGAGATGCGAGTGCCAGTCAGGTTGCCACTGAAGCATCTTATATAGGCACAGACGAGCATCATCTGACGCATGGGGCGGTGGTGGAGAGGGGGGTAACCTGCAACCCTGAGCAAAAAGACAGTCCCAGGAGAGAGATGTCATTCAGTCCAATGCTTTGCCTTGTGCTTTTCTACCCACTCATCCTTTTTTGTGGAGCATGTAACATGGAAGGAGATAGAGATGTAAATGATCATGCTGCAGACTGTAAAACTGAGGATAAATAAAGGTCAAACGATGTAAGACAGTCACTTAATGTTCTTTTTAAAATATTTCTTTGACAACTCATAATAAAGATATTTTAATTAATTGTGAATGGTGAAACAAAAACAAAACCTAATATGTGATAGATCAATCAGTTTCATCAGTGTATCGCATGTTTAATTTGTGCAATTAAACAAAATTTCATGTCTTGCACAGGACTGAAGCATGTTGCAGTGAGATGCATGATATAATTAATATTTTGTCAGTGTGTTACATATGATAAAATATGACATGCATGTTTTGTGAGTATATTGCATGTAATACTGATCTATTTGTGCATTTATGTAGAGGATGTCTTGCATGTCTGTATGGGATTGAAGCATGTTGCAGTGGGAGGGAGTGTCTAACTGTGTTGTAATGCGGGTGGTAGCCTGTGCCTCTGCAGAGTCTGAATACTGAATGAGACACAGTGGTCTCATCCTGATGACCCTCCTCGATGCAGAATCCAGTTTGGGCTCAAAACCAGAGCCTGTTTCGGCCACACCTTGGTAGTTTGGAACAAATATTTACCTTCTCTGTATTGCACACCTACACACATGCACAAACATATAGTGCATCTGAAGAGGGTTATAGAACACCTTTAAGATATCTAATGGTGCATGTGACAAAATACATACAAGCATTGTAAAACTCAATGTAGACCTGCATCCTGTTGAATTTTTTTTCTGACAAGTCATCGGTATTGTCTTTGTTGCTGGAGTGGAGGTGGGTAGGGTATATTTTGAGTGCAGGACTGTTGCACCATCCCTCCTCACAGATTTGGATTGAGGCCAAGGGAGCCACACCTCACACCAACAAACCGCTGGAGAGATGCTACAGGTCCTGCTGTCTTCAATCAGCATTCCCCCAGAGACCTGAAACAGATGATTCACTCTGCTGAAGAGAGACCTGAGACAGAGCATTTTCTCTGTTGGAGGCAGACAGAGTGTAGACTGCTGCATAGAGGTGGAAATTGGCACTGTGTGGAACACAATGACTGTACAAGACTGGACAGAACTAAAGCAAACTACTGAAAAGTTCATGTCTGACAGACAGACAGACAGATAGATAGAAGGATAGATGGATAGATAGATAGATAGATAGATAGATAGATAGATAGATAGATAGATAGATAGATAGATAGATAGATAGATAGATAGAGAGACGGACGGACGGACATAGATAGATAGATAGAAGTATAGATGGATAGATGGATGGACGGACATAGATATATATATAGATAGAAGGATAGATGATAGATGGATGGATGGATAGATAGATGGATAGATAGATAGATAGATAGATAGATAGATAGATAGATAGATAGATAGATAGATAGATAGATAGATAGATAGATAGATAGATAGATAGATGGATAGAGAGAGACGGACGGACGGACATAGATAGATAGAAGTATAGATGGATGGACGGACAGATATATATATATAGATAGAAGGATAGATGATAGATGGATGGATGGATGGATAGATGGATAGATAGAAGGATAGATGGATGGATAGACAGATGGACAGATAGATAGATAGATAGATAGATAGATAGATAGATAGATAGATAGATAGATAGATAGATAGATAGATAGATAGATAGATAGATAGGAGAGATAGATAGATGGATGGACGGACAGACATAGAAAGATGGATGGATGGATGGATGATGGATGGACAGACAGACATAGATAGATGCACAGGGTTAAATATATCTCTCAATAAACCTACACTTCAATTTCCTCAGATCCTTATAAAGAGGATGTGAAGGTTTTCCCATAATGTCTTCTAGCTTCCCCCTTTGTACTCTTTGTAGCTTTGTACTCACATTAAAAGACCGTAACGTCCTAAGGAAGAACAACCTACTTTGCTCTTTCTTATAGACTGCCTCTGTATTATCTGACTAATCCAGTCTGTTATTGAGGTGCACCCCTAGGAATTTATAACTGTCCACAATTTCAACCCCCCCGATTATGACAGGAGTAGGCAGCTGCCTTCTTCACCTAAATCCATCCATCTATCGCCTAAAATCAACCACCAGCCCCTAGTTTTCTTTACATTTACATGATGGTTTCTGTCACACCAGTTTACAAAGTTCCCTATAAGATCTCTATATTCTCTGTCCATGTCCTCTGTAATACATCTGACAATGTATGAGTCATCTAAGAACTTTTGCAAATGGCATGCTCCAGAGTTTTTTGAAAGTAAGAAGTGTATACAGTGAATAAAAAAGGTGATAGAACAGTCCCCTATGTTGCACCAGTACTACTCAGTACCAGCTCTGATGGGCATCCCTGCAGTCTAACAAACTGTGGCCTATCTGTGAGATACTCTACATTACATGACACCATACTCTGATCCACCTTCATTGTAGATAACTTCTCTGCCAGCCATAATGGCTGTATCGTGTCAAATGCACCTCACAGTTGCTTATGATTCTTCAAGATGTGTGTAAGCTCTATGGAGCATATAAATTATTGCGTCTTCCACTCCTATCCTGGCCTGGTAAGCAAACTGCGGTGGATCCAAGCTGTCACGTACCAAAGGCTTATGATGCTGGAGAACAATTCTCTAAAATATTTTCATTACCTGTGATGTCAGGGCCACAGGCCTGAAGACCTTAGGGGAACTTGGATGTTTATTCTTAGGCACAGGAACAATTCATAATGTTTTCCATATGGTAGGCACCTTCCACAGTTTCAGTGAGAGGCTAAAGAGATGGCTAAAAAACCCTGCTCCCCTGGTTATACTGCAGAATAAAAAATTTTTTATCTGAGAATGTTGAATATAATATAAAAAATACAAATATTTAAAAATAAATAAAAATCCTTTTAAAAAAGATTAATTCACCTGAGAAGCAGCATATGAGATATTTAGACTTGCTTTTAGAGAATAGACCTTGAATATAAGTATATTTTGTCTTTACTGCACTTGCAGAAGTATAACCATGTGAAAAAATACTTGTATACAAAATACACTTACTGTATATTTAAGATAAATACTCTTAAAGCAAGTCTAACTTATATGTTGCTTCTTCAAATAGGTGTATCTTGTTTTAAGGATTTCTAGACTATTTTATATTATAGAATTTGCATTTTTTAAATTTTTACCACCCCACCCACCATATACAATCCTACCCAACCCCAACAGAACAATCCCCAATCAGAACAACAGGACTTGTATACATGTATACATACATACACACATACACATACATACACACACAAGCACATATAAATTAAATGATAAAAAAAAAAAATTATATATATACACACACACACACACACACACACACACACCTCCACTCAATCCACATCGAAGGTTCATAAATCATGAAAAAAAAAAATTCAATAAATTGTTGCCATCTTTCAAAGAAAGATTCCCCCTACCTCTAATATTGTACTTGATTTTTTCAAGTTTAAAAAAAAAAAAAAGGCCAAATCTCTGAACCAAACTGAAATCGAAGGGGGTTGTGGGGAAGTCCAAGATAACAGTATTCTTCATCTAGCGATAAGAGATGCAAAAGCCAAAGACTGCTGTCAAAGGGCTAGCAACTAACTTGACCCCTAGGACATCAGAAACTATTGTAAAGAAAGAATTACAAAAGTTTTGCAATTTGGGACAAAGTACAAACATATGGCTAAGGTTACATGGGGAAAGTTTACATTTATCACATGAATCGGAAACATTGGGATATATTTTAGAAAGTTTAGTCTTCGAGAGATGAGCTCAGTAAATCATTTAAAATTGTATAAATCTAAGTCTAGCATACAAAGTGGTGGTACGTACATTGTCTAATACTCTACTCCTGTATTCATCCTCAAACTCTAAGTCAAGTTCCTCTTCCCAAGCCCTGAAAGCTTTAATACTTTTAGACTTATCCTTTGACAAGATAACTGCATATACAGCGCTTCACTTTTTCCACATTTTGTTATTTTACAGCCTTATTCCAATTATATTTCCTCAATTCTACAAACAATACCCCATATTGACAACGTGAAAGTTTGAATCTTTGCAAATTTATTAAAAATAAAAACAAAAATAATCAAAATGTACATAAGTATTCACAGCCTTTGCTCAATACTTTGTTGAAGCACCTTTGGCACCAATTACAGCCTCAAGTCTTTTTGTGTATGATCCTACAAGCTTGGCACACCCATTTTTGGGCAGTTTCTCCCATTCTTCTTTGCAGGACCTCTCAAGCTCCATGAGGTTGGATGGGGAGCGTCGGTGCACAGCCATTTTCAGATCTCTCCAGAGATGTTCAATCGGGTTCAATTCTGGGCTCTGACTGGGCCACTCAAGGACATTCACAGAGTTGTCCCATAGCCACTCCTTTGTTATCTTGGCTGTGTGCTTAGGGCCGTTGTCCTGTTGGAAGATGAACCTTCGCCCCAGTCTGAGGTCCAGAGCGCTCTGGAGCAGGTTTTCATCAAGGATGTCTCTGTACATTGCTGCATTCATCTTTCCCTCGATCTTGACTTGATCCCAGTACCTGCCACTGAAAAACATCCCCACAGCATGATGCTGCCACCACCATGCTTCACTGTAGGGATGGTATTGGCCAGGTGATGAGCGGTAACAAAGGCCCTTCTCCCCCGATCGCTCAGTTTGGCCGGGTGGCCAGCTCTAAGAAGAGTGCTGGTGGTTCCAAACTTCTTCCATTTATGGATGATGGAGGCCACTGTGTTCATTGGGACCTTCAATGCTGCAGAACGTTTTCAGTACCCTTCCCCAGATCTGTGCCTCGCTACAATCCTGTCTTGGAGGTCAACAGACAATTCATTAGACTTCATGGGTTGGTTTGTGCTCTGACATGCACTGTTAACTGTGGGACCTTTTATAGACAGGTGTGTGCCTTTCCAAATCATGTCCAATCAACTGAATTTACAACAGGTGGAGTCCAAGCAAGTTGTAGAAACATCTCAAGGATGATCAGAGGAAACAGGATGCACCTGAGCTCAATTTTGAGTGTCATGGCAAAGGCTGTGAATTCTTATGTACATGTGATTTTTTTTATTTTTAATACATTTGCAAAGATTTCAAACAAACTTATTTCACGTTGTCATTATGGGATATTGTTTGTAGAATTTTTAGGAAAATAATTAATTTCATCCATTTTGGAATAAGGATGTAACATAACAAAATGTGGAAAAAGTGAAGCGCTGTGAATACTTTCTGGATGCACTGTATATTTGAGATAATCCCACCCATATGAGGATTCAGTTAAATTCCTCTTCCCATGTAGACTTTGAAGGCAGAGAGGGAAACCCGGCAAACAGAGAGGAGGCACAGTGCCTAATTTGAAAATAACAAAATAGGTGAGAGGGAAACACATTATTAATGAAAAGATCTTCAAAGCATTTCAGACCTTTCTTTTCCCAGAAAGAGAATACAGAATCTGAAAAGGGAGGAAAAAGATGATTATTACGTATAGGAGAATTTTTAGGCTATTTTAAATGGAAAACAAGACAAAAACACTTGATAGAAATAAGTTTTTTTTGCTGTGAATTTCTTTACTGAATTCAACTTAATAAAAAGTATTTTTCCCTTTAATTCAGTGAATGTCATTTAGAGGTATTTTTAAAAGATGATTTTGTCCTCTTTATTGTTAGTAAGCACGTTTAATACAACCTTTTAAGTTAGGACACAAGCTGAATAATCGGTTAAGAGCTAATGATTAATCATTGCAATACTCGCCGAATAGTCAAATAATCGTTCTAATAATCGTTAGATTAATCGATTATCAAAATAATCGTTAGTTGCATCCCTAGTATAGTGTACACCTGCTCAATGAAAAATGCCCTGAGATAATGATACTAGATGATTCAGCACTACATTAATGAAACTGACTTGACTTGATCAGAAAGCTTTGTAAAAAGGGGAGATTTGTGGTGATTAATATGACAATTTGCAAAATTTGCTTTAGTGTCAGAAGCAGAGCCAGGACCCAGTTGTAGGCCTATGCAAGAGATTGATGCTCTCACTGTGGAAGACACAGGTAAGCTGTGTGAATAAGCAAACATGATGACATTAGTTACACTAGGCCTATAACAACTTTCTATGCCCAAGTGCTACCAGTGACCCATTGTGTTTTTTTTTTTATCAAAAGATAGGCCTTGTAAATATACAAAATGCCTAGAAAAATACAATGAATTACAAGGCTGTAGAGAACAGTGCACTATTACAGACTTGTATACTGAGGTTGTAATTACATTATTTTAATAGTCAGTCGTGAACTAAAGTGGGCCGGTCTAAGGCATGAAATTCCAGGGCTGAAAACGAGTCCAAATCTGGCCCTGAATCCATGGCTTATTATTAGAAAAAAAATGTACCTTCTTGGTAGGGAACACACACTTCACAAAATCTGATGTAGTCTGTTATACAGTTTGTAAAGCCATCGTTATCGTCTCAGTACTCCACCTGGAATAACTCCCTGTCAGTTACCATATAGCACGTCCTTAACACATCCACTGAATCCTCAGACAACAACTGGACAGTCCTGGTAGTAGTTGGATGCCTCCTCACCAAAGGCATGTACATAGGAGAAATATGTATCAGACAATGATCAGACCCAACTGGAGCAAAGCAGATGCACTGTATGCTTCCTTAACGTCCACGTACAGTTTATCCAGTATCTTGTCTCCTCTTGTACTACAAGTTACATTCTGGGTAAAGTTTGTCATGGTACTCGATATTTTTGCATGTTTAAAGTCTCCATTTATTATAATGAATGCATTTGGATAGCTTGTCTGCAGGTCCAAGGCAGTGGAATGGATAATGTCACATGCATGTGCTGCCACTCCGAGGGTGAAATATAAACGATAACCATGATAACATTTGAGAATTCACGTAGCAAATAATATGGTCTTAATCCAATGGCAAGCAGCTCAACATCAGGTGTGCAAATCACTGCTCTCATGACCCAGATTACACCATTTGGTATTAAATCCAGTAAAGTTGGAAAAAATATTCACAGATTTGATCTTCACGGATCAATAACTAATTACAGAAACATTGTTAAAATAAAAATGACACCTCATTCCAACCGTAGTAATGTAGACAACGAGCTACAACATAATTTCCATCAAAAGTTGTCACCAAATTCAGTTCAAATATCAGTGGTCTGCTGGTTATAATACAACACTTAGTTTGGAAAAATGTGCTTTTGCAATTCATGCGTTGAGCACTTCTTACAAATTGAACAGTAATATACTTGAATTATTTTCAGTTTCAAAGAATGATTTCTGTTCCTTGTGTGGAAATGAGGACCAGCCCAAAACTGTTGATGCTGTTTGGGTGAGATTAATGTTTAATTGTTTTAAACCATCAATACAGTAGATAATCCGAATAGTGCATAATCTATAAATAATCTGGAGTGAAATTCCAGGGACAACATTAAAGTAATCAAATATTTAATACTTTTATCCATTACAGGATTACTAAAGTAAAAATTTTCGTAATATGTTTAACGTATTCATCCCCATATAGATTCATTGTGAAACTTGTTCAAGATGGTTTCACATACAATGCCTTGGAATGACAGCAGCACAAATACCAAACAAAGGTATTCCTTGTATTGTGTGTTGTGCAACAGCAGCAGGAGAGTTTGGTTATCTCTTACTAGTGAAAATTTTTGTCCCTATAAAATTTCCCAGGATTATGCAAAGGCAGGAGACCTCTGATATGTGAACTGAATTTGGTGACACTATAACGTGTAACAGTGAAGTTATTGAATATTTTTGTAGGATCACTTTTCGGTTTTGCACTTTACAGACAGTCCCTGCGGACTTGTATCTCAGCTGGTAGCGCACAGAGATCAATGTAATTTGTCCAACTCAAGAGTTCATCCATCTTGTTGCTCAATGATTGTACATTCCCCATGACCACCGAGGGTAGGTAAGGCTTATATTTCCCCTTCTTCTCCCTCTTCTTGTTTTTTTTACCCTCACTCCCGTTCTAGTTCCTTGCCTACTTATCCTCAAATCCCTCTGTATCTCCTCCAGATATGCTGCCCTTCGTGTTCGAAATGAATATCCCAGTCTTCTGACAGACAGACAGACAGACAGACAGACAGACAGACAGACAGACAGACAGAAAGATAGATAGATAGATAGATAGATAGATAGATAGATAGATAGATAGATAGATAGATAGACAAACAGACAGACATATAGATAGATAGATAGATAGATAGATAGATAGATAGATAGATAGATAGATAGATAGATAGATAGATAGATAGATAGATAGATAGATAGATAGATAGATAGATAGATAGATAGATAGATAGACAGGAATATAGAATCAAAAAAACAGTCTGTTTGAAGCAAGATATGTTAAATAAATTTTTCCTTTACAATGGTGCCCTCTAATGGACAGATGTGTACCTACTGACAGTTCATGCAAATTGAATAGATCCACATGCCATGGTGATAATTCACCAACAGATGGCACTTTCAGAAAAATCGGTATTAAATTCACCTCGAGTACACAAAGCCCCAGGTTCAAATCCACTTAGACATACCTTTATAATTTAATAAACAAATATCGCTTCCACACTTCAGTTGACGTATATCTTGAGTGTTGGACATTGGTTTGCATTTTTCTTTGCGATTCGACTGGAAAAGAGTGCGAGCTGCAGAACACAAGCAAAATCTCCACAAAATTTGACATTTTCCAGCTCTCA